>NC_090649.1:450812719-451112719 GCF_040937935.1 Hyperolius riggenbachi
ATTGCAAATCAGATGCAAATCATGTACTAGTCCTAATTTATCATTTGAATGCAACTTGATGCTAGAGTTGGGCCGAACCTCCAATTTTAGGTTCGCGAACCTGGTTCGCGAACTTCCGCGGAAGGTTCGGTTCGCGTTAAAGTTCGCGAACCGCAATAGACTTCAATGGGGATGCGAACTTTGAATAAAAAAAATAATTATGCTGGCCACAAAAGTGATGGAAAAGATGTTTCAAGGGGTCTAACACCTGGAGGGGGGCATGGCGGAGTGGGATACATGCCAAAAGTCCCCGGGAAAAATCTGGATTTGACGCAAAGCAGCGTTTTAAGGGCAGAAATCACATTGAATGCTAAATGACAGGCCTAAAGTGCTTTCAAACATCTTGCATGTGTATACATCAATCAGGTAGTGTAATTAAGGTACTGCTTCACACTGACACACCAAACTCACCGTGTAACGCAGCGCAAACAGCTGTTTGTGTAGTGACGGCCATGCTGGACTGGTGCGCACCATGCTGTATATGCTGTATATGCTGTATATTGTATATAGCCCCGCCCTCCCTGTGATGCTGCTGACCCTAGGCTATGAGGTCACACAGGCTTCTGCCCCAGAGCACTCTGGTAGACCAGGTGTGGTTTTTGCTCACTTTGGAACACACAACAAGCAAACATTCCTTAGTAACACACCTACCCAGCAGTAAAGGTGTCGCTGCCTGTGACCAGTTTAACTACCTTGCGACCGCTCCACGCCCCTGGGCAGCCCCAGGACCACCTAACGCCGATTGGCGTCAAGACCTGGGGCTGCAGTTTGCAGGAGATCGTGCGCATCTCCTGCTCGGGGGGTGGAGCTCTGCCCCCTCTTCAGTCTCTGAGCAGCGATCGCCGCTCAGAAGAGTGTTAGATGGCGCCTGCCAGGAGCCGTTTTTATTGTCTTCTGACCCTGTCAATCAATGTAAGCCAATGGGATTGGCTTACAGTGATGACAGAGTCAAGAGCCAATGAAAACGGCTCCTAACCTGCACACAGTGCTCTGCCGTCATAGAGACGGCAGGGCGAGTGAATTGCGGCGGGGTCAAATCGGCGAGATCGGCGGTAACGGCGGGGATGCGCGGTTAATGGGACGATGAACCTATGTCCAGTCAGGAGCGCAGCGCCACCTGCTGGATGTAGATTCAAACTACGTTGGTCCAGATCAGGTTAAGAATGTAGATCAGGAAAGATTTTACAATGCTCAAACGCTGGATAAATGATTTTACTAATGAGTATTGTAAAATAGAAGCAATTTTGGTCATTGAAGGACAACTGAGGTGACATATGACATGATGAGATTATTATTATTATTATTAATATTATTATTATTGATTTATAAAGCGCCAACATATACAGTATATGCAACAAGTGTCTGTGGGACACACACACACACAAAATAGATCACAAGAACAACATTAGCTCTCAAAAGAGCTGTTGAGGGGTGCTTTTTAGCAATAACTATCAGCAAGGAGCAAGCTAACAAGCCTAACAAGAGCCTAACTAAGCTTTCCCTATGTCTACAGCAGGTTCCTCTCCCTTCTCCAATTACTGCAGCCACACGAGTTAGTGAAATGGCTGACGCTGCCTGATTTTTATAAGGGGGGGCTCCTGATTGGCTGCCCTGTATCTGCTGACTGTGATGTAGAGTGTCAAAGTTGAGCCTAATGATGTAGTATAGGGAGCGGGTCGAACTTGCATATAGTTCACGGTTCACCACAAATGTGAACCAGAGGTATATGGAGGCTGCCATATTTCTTTCCTTTTAAGCAATACCAGTTGCCTGGCGGCCCTGCTGTACTATTTGGCTGAAGAAGTGTCTGAATCACACCAGGAACAAGCATGCGGCGAAACTTGTCATATCTGTCAAAATTGTCAGAAACACCTGATCTGCTGCATGCTTGTTCAGGAGCTAAGGCTGAAAGTATTAGAGGCAGAGGATTAGCAGGATAGCCAGGCAACTGGTATTGCTTAAATGGAAACAAATATGGCAGCCTCCATATACCTCTCACTACAGTTCTCCTAACAGATACAGGGACGCATACTTTTCATTGTATGCTTCACTGTACCTACTGTATGCAAAGTGACGCAGCTATAAAATGCTGTGTGATTTTTTTTGTCGTGTTGCGCAACGTCCCATTGTGAACCTGGCCTTAAAAACAAAATAAAGAGAAAAAAAAAAAGTGTTAGATCAGGCAATTTTTACAAAAAAATTACATGGTCTTTTTGAAAAATGTTTTGCCTTGTTTCCAAAGAATCAAATTTTGCATATTCATTTGTATGTTCGCATAATTGCAAAATTACAGAACATAATTGCACTTACATGCAAAATTACCTACAAATTTGTTGGAAATTTCATATTACAATTTTGCCTCACATAACAGTGGTAATATTACTGTGCACATACAGCAAATGTCAATATTACCCTTACTAACACCAGTACAGCCAGTCACGCTAAGGCCCCTTTTACACTTAATCAGTTGGTGTGCGTTAGTACGCGTTAGTACGCGTTAGTGCGCGTTGGTACGCGTTTTTCCATAGCAGTGCATTGGGAAGAAGATTTCAGTTAAAACGCCTTAAAGAGAATCTGTACTCTAATATTCTTACACTAAAACGCATACCATTCTATTCCTTATTTTCTCCTGTGCCCCTCTGTGCTGTTTCTGCCACTCTCTGCTGCAATCCTGGCTTGTAATTAACAGTTTTAGGCAATGTTTACAAACAAACTAACCAGCTTCTAATAGGCTCAGCTAAGCATAGTGTGGGAGTATGCAGGGGGCCTGCAGAGGGTGTGTATCGCTTCTACCAATCACAAGCAGCCCTGCACATTCCACACAATCAAAGCCTTAGCCCGACAAACAGGACAGAGGAAAGATACATTGATTTATTACAGAGACAGTGTAATTAGGAAGAGCTGCAGTAAGCCCCAGCACATTAGAACAGGCATAGGAAGTCATAGGATAGAAGAACTAAGGCTGAAAAAATTGTTACAGAGTCTCTTTAAGTGTGAAAGGTGCCATAGGAAAATATGGGATTTACTTTGAAAATCAGTTTTCTTTCCGTTTTAACTGAGAGCAACTGATTAAGTGTAAAAGGACCCTTAGGCTCAGTTCACATTAGTGGTGAGCGGAACGAAAGCGGAACGTATATTGTACAAAAGGTCCGGTATGCGATCCGTTGTCTGTTCCGCTCAAGAGACAAAAAATGCTATAGGACTTTTTTTTCCAGACCGTTGTGCCCAGGGGAACGGAAACGGAAGGTTTTGCAGCTACATAGGAACAAATAGAAAACTGACAGTTTACAGCACACTGGCTGTAAAAACAGACAGTTTGTACCTGATCCTGATGGCGGATCCATACGACTGGCTCTGCAAAAAAACGTTAATGTGAACCGGGCCTAATAGTATAACTTGCAGTACTTACTGGCATTAGTAAGGGCCTGAGCCCACTAACGCAGTTGTGTCCACTTTTGTCCGCTTTTCAGCATCTGTATGTAACGATTGATGTATCAAAACAGGAGGTTGGTTATTGTGTGATCTGCAGTATCACCAATAATCCAGACACTATACCTGATTATGTGGTGATCTGCAGAATCACCAATAATGCAAGTGTAGCTAACAAGATAATAACAATAGTGTATAGTGCTTGGTGCAACAGTAATACTGATCAGTTTGGTAAAACCTCACCAGAGGAGCTGGTGGGTACTATCAGTAATGAACCTCACCAGTGATAAGGGCTCACTGGTGAGTGCAGAGGTCAGACAGACCCGGTTTGGCAACAGGCGGGCAGATACAGTACAAAATCGGCAGGTAAGAGGATAGAGATATACAGGCAGAGTCAGCAAAAGAATCAGATGGGCTAAAGTACAGAATCGTTAAGCGAAAGCGAAGTCAGAAGAGAGCCAGAGTCATACACAGGTTATCAAGCAATATAATAACAGTAGTAATAATAAATCCTAGTCTTGTGTGAAATCCCTGGTTTCCTCCCAGATCAAAGCACACCGGATCTATCTAAGGTCTGAGTGCTAACACAAAGCATTCAGAACAGCAGAGTGACTCCAGAAGGCTTAAGAAGCGGAGGAGACCCCTCGGCAACGCCCACACCCATCAGCCAATTGGAAACGCAGAGAGTCTCCTCTGGTGGCAGCCGATCGGCAGGTCAGCTGACACGTATCCTCCCCGCATATAGGTCCTGTCTGTGCGTGCGCTTGACAAAGCCACCCTATGAGCCACTGACAATCCCCTCCTCGGCGTGCTAGGCGCTGGAGGGACGGGAGAAACGCCCGACAGAGAAACCGAAGCAGCTGCGGGGGTATCCTGACTGCCCGCAGCTGCATCTCCAGAGAATGTTACACTGTAACATTGGTGTGTTAGGGCCCTTTTACACTTAAAGCGGACCCAAACCAAACATTTTTTTAATTCAAAATATTTAGTTGCAGCACTCTGACTCATACAAAGATAAGTAAACACTCCTTCAAGCCTATGAGCATTTCAGTGCATGCTTTTCACTCTTCTCTTTTCATAACTAGGGTTATACAGGTGGCAGCCATTACTTCTGAGCTTAGAGAGATCAAGACCATGGATGTGTTTGTCATTCCTCACAGGGGCATCGTCTATGTGAAATCTCACACAAGCTGAGATCACCTCCCCTGTGACATCATCAGTAGCAGCCTGTGTTTTGTTTTTGTTGTTTATCTCCTCCACCAGTCTGCCGGATTCTATCCTGGCAATATGAAAGGAAGGGACGGGTTCCTCCAATAAATGTAAAATATTTTATATTTGTCATCATGCAGCTGAAAAAAGGCTGTTATTTATTATTATAAGTTAGAAAATAGATTTTATTTCTGAAATCTTGTATTTTTAATTTGAGTCCACTTTAATCAGTTGCTCTCAGTTAAAACAGAAAGAAAACTGATTTTCAAAGTAATGCCCATGTTTTCCTTTGGCACCTTTCACACTTAACGCGTTTTAACTGAAATCTTCTTCCCATTGCACTGCTATGAAAAAATGCGTACTAACGCACACTAATGCACACTAACGCATACCAACTGATTAAGTGTAAACGGGGCCTAACTGAAAAGCAGACACAACTGCATCAGTGAGCTCAGGCCCTAAGGCCCCATTTACACTTAATCAGTTGGTATGCGTTAGTGTGCGTTAGTACGCGTTTTTTCCATAGCAGTGCATTGGGAAAATGTCAGTTAAAATGTGTTAAGTGTGAAATGTGCCATAGGAAAACATGGGCATTACTTTGAAAATCATTTTTCTTTCAGTTATAACTGAGAGCAACTGATTAAGTGTAAAAGAGGGCCTAAGGCCCCGTTTACACGTAATCAGTTGGCATGCGTTAATGTGCGTTAGCATGCGTTTTTTCTTTGAAAATCATTTTTCTTTCAGTTATAACTGAGAGCAACTGAATAAGTGTAAACAGGGCCTAAAGGTAATATAACAGCCCATTTACACTTAATCGGTCGGTACGCGTTAGTGTGCATTAGTGTGTGTTAGTATGCATTAGTACGCATTTTTCCCATAGCAGTGCATTGTGAAAAAGATTTCAGTTAAAACGCGTTAAAGAGGAACTCCAGTAAAAATAATGTAATTGAAAAGTGCTTCATTTTTACAATAATTATGTATAAATGATTTAGTCAGTGTTTGCCCATTGTAAAATCTTTTAAATCCCTGATTTAGATTCTGACATTTATTACATGGTGCCATTTTTACTGTTGGCAGGTGATGTAGCTGCTGTTTGCTTTTTTTGGCAGTTGGAAACAGCTGTAAACAGCTATATCCCACAATGCAACAGGGTTCACAAACAGGGAACTGCCAGGAGAACCATGGTCCTCAGAGTTTCTTGTGGGAGGGGTTTCACCTGATGGTCTGTTTGTGAAAAGAAATAGATTTCTCATGTAAAAGGGGTTATCAACTACTGATTGGGATAAAGTTCAAGTCTTGGTCGGAGTTTCTCTTTAAACTGACAACAAAGTACAGTTGGATAAAGGCCTCTATTATTGGCCATACCTGTGATCTCACTAGTGTCTCTGAATCTAGTGGTGAACGTAATCTGCTCATTACGATTACGCAAAATATCACACAAATGTTCACAATTATGGCTATATGTAATTACAATTTGGGCATTCAATTGATTTCATGTAATCAATGTGTCATTTTTGAGTAATTTTGTGCCGATTTAGGCCATCAATAGCAAAGCCCCCATACATGCTATTGTCACCAAAATTGCTCAGTATAATAAGAAGAGTGGGAACGTGTAAAAAAAAAAAGAGAATGTTTCAAAAAGACTATGGCCTCAATTCACGGAGCATTATCAAACGTTTATCAAACACTTTATCAAACGTTTGATAATTTACCTCATGGGTAAAATCTCATTTTGAATTCACTAAGGTGTTATATATTTGTTGAACGTTTTATCGGTAAAACATTCGATAAATATATAATACCTTAGTGAATTTAAAATTAGATTTTACCCATGAGGTAAATTATCAAACGTTTGATAAAGTGTTTGATAAACGTTTGATAATGCTCCGTGAATTGAGGCCTTTGTAGTTTTTGAGAAAATTGATTTTAAAAACGCAAAGGAAAAATGAGTTTAAAAACCATTTTTCCTTTGTATTTTTAAAATCAATTTTCTCAAGAACTACAAGGTCTTAATGTCTTTTTGAAAAAAATATTTTTTTAAAGGGAACCAGAGATGAACGATTCACACAAAATAAACATATCAGTCGATAGCTTGTAAAGAATAAATGCTCTACCTGATAATTTCGCCACTCTGGTGTGTCTTTTTGAGTGTTTTGTATCCATTATTGCTCCAGGAAATATCCAATATGGCCGCCAGCTCATATCGCATCTGCTTCCGGGTTATGAGTTGTTCTGGATGTGCTGTCTAGCTTCTATGAGACTATAGACAATCAGGGTTGCTGCTGCAGCCTTTCATCTGTGTGTCTTTAACTTTATTATTCTGGTATGCTGTGTGGCTGCCTGTAGGAAGTGTCTCTCATAGGAATGAAACTGCATACAGCAGATAATAATGATGACTGCAGTGCACACAGATCACACAGCCACACATGTCTGTTTCAGAGCTTCATTCTGCATCTGCAGCCCCTCCCATGTCATCAGCTCTGAGTATGCAAAGCAGGAAAGCTGAGCCAGGAGGGGGCAGACTTGGGCTTGAAAAGACTTCACAGAAGACTGACTCAGCTATAATGATTCCAGGTCAAACCTAGACTGAATGCTCAGTCTGGGATTCTTATCACAGCTGATAACAGACAGATTAGACTGAGAAGAATAAAACTAAAAGCAGGGTAGGTGTTTACTGTCATGTTTCCATTGATAAATGTAATAAAATACATGAGGGTGCTTCGTCTCTGGTTCTCTTTTTTTAAATGTTCCCACTCTTCTCCTTAATTTTAGTGACAATGGCATGTATCAAGTCTTTCCTATTAATCAATAAATTTGGCACAAAATTGCATGCAAATTACTCAAAATTGTGAAATTTTAGTTCCTGATTGTGTTTACAAACGGAATTAGTTACGATTTTTCCCAAAATTTTGAATGACAATTATGCAAAATTTGTGCTCATCACTATGTGAATCCCTAATTGGAGAATGTATCTACATGTAATCTGTACCTGTGATACAATATATTGGCTTTTAGTGTACGGCTGAGTATGTGTTTCTGTATACAGGCTGTATATAATTATATCTGAATGACTCTGGTGGTAACGATGCAAAGGTTTCCTCTTGCTTTTACATTCACCCGTTTTATTCACCTTGTAAATATCTGAAGTAAGCAAATGACAAAAATAAGGGGGAAAACCATAAAACCTGAAAGGATGAGCTCTTCTGTTCACGCCGCAGAAACATGACATCTCGCTGCGTTCCCCTGAAGGGAGACACGTGTCGGCTGGACGGTGTTGCCCTTGGTGTTGGTTGAATCGCTGTCGAGTCTGCTGAGGGTAAGCAAGTTTCTTGTCACATCCCATCACCTGTCATGTCTCTGTGCCCTTTCTCCTTGTCTAACAGCTCATGTCACACCAAGCTGACAAATAAATAATAGGCTTCGGGGAAGTGTGAGGCCGCATCCTGATGGAGAGGTCACAAGGATGCTTCCTTAAGGGCACAGGAAATGTCACAAACATGGGATGGCAGTTTTATCAACACAAAACTCCACTTTGCTTTTATGCTTTTGCAAAGTTTTGAATGTCTATATTCAGTAGCCATTCACAGTTCAGTCTTTATTAGGCAGGCTCATTCGTATTCTACGGAATTGAAATTTATGCATTTCCAATCAGAAATCGGCATTTCCAGTCCGAATTCAGGAAAAAGGGAAAACAGAAATCAGAATTCCGCGGAAATCCGATTTTCCACAACTCTGTCATTTTAGCCCAATCACAGAACTCAGAAGCATTGGACCAATCAGAGAATGCTGAATTTTTCTGCAAAAATCAGATCACCATGGTCATTTTAGACCAATCGCAAAACTGATTTTCTATTTTTCTGATTCTGTTTTTCTAAATTAATTTTTTCTTCATTTCTTATTGTTTTTGCATTCTCTGATGTAAAAAATGACTAATAAAATAGTCCTTTACAACCATAAAAATGGAAAATCGGAAAACAGAAAATTGGAAAAATGGAAATCGGAAAAGGAAATTGGCAATTGGAGGAAATCGGAATTTCTGCAGAATCAGAACATCCCTAGTCTTTATATCTAGGCCTATATCTACTGTATAACAGCTGAGTTAAAGCTATGATGTCCTCAATGTTCACAGAGAAGATGAACTGGAATGCATGTGTCAACACTCGAGAGGCATATCTAGGGGAAAAGAACCTATGGCAAATACTAAAACTGAGCCCCAGGAAAGGGAGAGGGAGGGACACTCTAAAAAAATGTTCAGATGTAGTCCCAGTTTTGGTCTAAGTTGAAGGGAAGAATGGCCTGTGAGAATGAAGTGAGGTCAGTGTATACATATCCCCCAAATAACAATTAGGCAGATGGTTTCCAACCTAAAAGTTATCAGGCAGCAAAGTGTCGCTCAAAAATTAAAGATTACCCCCCCCCCCCCATGGCACGTGCTATACCCCACCCCTTTAGGTACGCCTCTGGAGCACTCTCATAATGAGTAAAAATGTTTATTGAAACATTGTAGCCTATTGTTATGGTAGATAAACATGATTTTATTCATGAGCAGCAGGTTCACCTTTTAACAATCAGAAATTTGCACAGGAGTTTCAGAATTGGCTTGTGTTGCAGCCTGGACAATTTCTATAAGGATAGATAATTTATCAAAAGATAAGCCAGATAAGGAGTGATAACTCATAAGCCAAAAGTTGTTAACCAAACCCAGAGCGTGCTCGTGGTCAAGTATAGCAATGAGTGGGCTTGATTCACTAAACCGTGATAACTCATATCACGGCCGTGCCACCGTTTTGCGCACATCATAATGCGCATAACAGTTTGCGCTCGAAAACATTGCGTTTGTCCGTGTAAACCGTTAAGCGCGTTATAACGCATGCAAAACGCTAGCGTGGCCGTGATAGAAGTTATCACGGACGGTTTAGTTAATCAAGCCCAGTATGTTGCAACTGTAACTAAAAATACTTTTGGTGGGGAAGAGGGAAAAAGTACGAGTATGGCACTTAAAATAAACATAGTTTTAGTGTGTGTGTGTGTGGGGGGGGGGGAGGAGTTAGTGAATGGGGCGGGGGGGATGAAATAAGGAAAGGTCTCTTAATGCTTTCGATGATGCATGCTGTAAAATATAAATTTATGATTTTATGCCATCAAGGCAGTTAGCAGGAAGTACCCCCCACCAAACTAGATTTCCAAGATGTGCTGTTCAAGCTGTCAGATAAAATTAGAAGACGGACTGGGCAACCTGAAGACAGGAAATACAATGGAAAACCCATAAATCTGCCAAACGATGCTTAAAGGCCACTTCTACGAGAGACAGAAGGAAATCCAATGACATTTTCACTCATCAGCATCGGTCTGAGTCCATCAGGTCTTGAAGGACATGTTGCAGTGAAAGAACCATTCTTCTGGAAAGGCAAGCAGCATTACGGCATGCAATGAACTAAGAACCATACAGCATTGTGTGGAGTGCCCAGTGCCGGATAAATTGGGAATATCTTCAAGAAATGAATTTTTGAGTTCACAAAGATGACTGTATTGCAGAAGACACATTAATGAAAGGACTCCAGCCGTTTTTTGACCCATGATTCTGGCTCTGTCATGGTTATAGTAATGAGTAGAGATGGGCAGAATTGCTGATTTCCGATTCTATGGAAATTCCGATTTCCGCTAATGCCGATTTCATGAATTTCCAATGTCCGATTTTTATTTTCTAATTTCCGAGTAGTGGATCTTTTGCATTCTCTGATTGGCCAAATACCTCCGAGTTGACTCTGCATTCTCTGATTGGTCCAATGCTTGCGAGTTCTATGATTGGGCTAAAATTATCGAATTGCAGTAATGCAGTATTTCCACAGAAATCTGTTTTCCGTTTTCAGATTTCAATCGGAAATGATGATTTCCAATTGGAAGTGCAGAAATATTAATTCCGAGAAATCTGAATGAGCGTCCTTGGTAATGAGACATAAAAATCTTCATCCTTCAACATACTGGCCCATATGCAATTAACTTCGTTCTCCTTAGTTTTCATCTCTAATGGATATTTTCAAAATTGTTAATAAAATGTCTTTTAAGCCACTAGCCAGCAAGAAAATACTCAAAATATATTTGCTAGTACTTTTTCACCTACTTTTTAGTACTTTTTCAGTTGCAAAGTGCTGAAAAGTTATTTTAAATAGAAGATGAAAAATTATCTACTAGGAGAAAACTCATGTGAAAAAGTAATTGCATATGGCCCACTGACTCAAAAGCAAATTGCAGACAAGATAAACACGTTCGCCCATTTGCAATTCACTTTTTCTCCTCAGTTTTCTCTTCGGTGATATTTCCACTGCTTGTCAATAAAATCCTCTCCTCTTGGCCTTGCTGCCCCTCCCCCAGCTGCCAGTGCCAGCAGACATAGGGCTTGATTCACAAAAGAGTGCTAACTGTTAGCACGGCCGTTTTCGCGTGAATTTTCCCATTGCGCGCGATTGTGAATTTTCGCATGAAACGATAACGTTTTCGTGCGCAAACGCGATTTTTGCGCGAAAACGATATCGGTTTTGCGGTAAAATTCGCGTTGGCGCGCGAAAACGTTATCGTTTTGCGCGAAAATTCGCGATCGCGCGCAATGCGAAAATACGCGCGAAAACGGCCGTGCTAACAGTTACCACTCTTTTGTGAATCAAGCCCATAGTACAACTTATATGTGATGATGTCACCAGATGATGTGGGGTACTTGTACTTTATTAAAATCGGGGTTAGACTTTAAAGAAAATCAGCACGGAGGGACAGACAGCAGAGTAGAAGACAGTGCACACCAACTGTCTAACTGTCACACTGACACGGCTCAGCACAGCAGCACTGCAGTAATCTGTAGTAAGCTAACACAGTACTACTCTAACAACCTGATGAAGGCGTGGTTTACGCCGAGGCGTTGTGACGTCAGACGGCATCCCCAGCGTCCTGGCTCCGCCCACCACCTCCGACTCCCATGCCAGTTTCATCGGGTCCCGCAGCTCTGGCCAAGCGCGGGATTGAGGAGAGGAAAAACGGCAGGCTTGATAGGCGCATGTATCATCAGTACACTGTAAGTGTAACTTTTACCAGCGTGTCAAATTTTAAGTAAAAAAGTTATTGCACCAGCGGTGCGCTCTTGTTTTCTTGTTGTTTTCTGTTAGATTTGCTGGCACCATCCAGCTTCCGGAGCAGCACCCAATTGCACTCCCTCATCATCTACCTAAATACAGCGCAGGGAATTCTCTTTTGTTGTAAACTAACTAGCACTGCAGTACTAACTACACAATAACACAGTCCTATTCCCTAACCTATACTGTAGCTAAGACTAATAGCAGGCCAGCAGCAGGCCTGGCCTGTGCACAGCACACACAGACACAGGACCTAATTAGCAGCTGCTGCAGCACAGAGTCTGACTGTCACTGAATGAAATCAAACAATTACACAAGCTAGCTAACTAAAAATCAATAGAACAATAGTGTAGTGAAGGGGTTTAGCACTCAAAACGTTAGGTTTATCACTGTATACAGTACTTGCTAGGCCAGCAGCACTGGAGATGTCTCTCAGTGAGCAGTCACAAGCAAGGATGAGATTTCTCATCATGGCACCCCTCCTTATATACAGGAGGGGCTGGCCAGGGTTTCCTTGTGTGATTGGTTGCTAGGGCTTAGGCTGGGAGCCCTCTGATTGGCTCAATGACGTCATTGATGTCATCTCCATGGTTACAATATCTGGATTTGGATATCCGACCTAAGTATCCGACCGGATTCCGGATTTCAGATAGATATCCGAGTTAACTCGGATAGTGCTATTTGGATTTACACAGATATCCGGAATCCGAATCCGAGTTCGGATAGCGGAAAAAGTTCGGATTATCTGGGTAGTTCGGATACCCAAAATCCGGATGTGCATCCCTGTAGCGAGCTATAGGTGCTGCAGTATAGGTTGCAAGGTACAGGTGGTGCCCCAGTTTAGGTAGCGAGCTATAGGTGCCCTAGTATTGGTTAGAAAGTGACTTACGCAACCCAGTTCCAATGTGGTCTCCTTTAGCCGGGCTCTCTTGCTCTCTCCGCGCTTCTCTCCTCTCGCACATTCTATCACAATGGTTACGTCTGGCAGCACCTCTGATGTCATGAGAGGCGCTGCTGCGTAAACATGGAGATAGGATGATAACCTGGCAGTGGTGATAGGAGGAGAGCGTGGCAAGAAGAGTCCGTGCAGGAACGAGGTTTCATGAGTTACTGGGGACTCCTGGGGCCACACAGGGCAGGTCAGTGGACGGCCGTAAGCAGCAGAGCAAGGCCCCTTCTGCAGTGAGGCCCAAAGTGGAGGAGTGCCTCACTAGTACACTGGCAGCAAGCATGCCCGATCCATGATTTGACTTATTTTGGACTGAAATCAATTGAATGTGGGGGGTGCATGCGCGCAGCTGACCAAGATGGCCGCTTGATCTAGGTCCTGCGCGAGACTGGGGAGAACTTTTGCTTTTAACAGGGTATATATCATACCAAGCAAGACCAACCCTGCAGATTCGGTCTCCGGAAGGTACCACCGTCTCATTCAAGTATGGCATCCAGCACCAGAGCCAGAACCGGAGCTAAAAGTACCGCCGCAAGCTCACCGCCGGAGTCTCCCAAGATAGCATCCGCCCCGGAGACGGAGCCAGATCAACGCTCCACTGACAGCCAAGAACTCTTTCCCTCAGCCACCTCTCAAGCAGGCAAGTCCGCCTCACTCCCTGAACAAATCACCCTAGACGAGCTCAGAAATATCATTCGCCAAGAAGTTACAGGTGCGAACAAGCAGCTCGGATGCGAGCTCCTGCGTGAGATCCGCCTTCTCGCACAACGCACATCTGCCATTGAGGATAGGCTAGACAAAGCTACCGTGGTTCTAGAGGGACATGAGGAAGAGATTACCTCCCTCCGTGCAGAGATCCGCTCACTCCATGAGAGACAGGAAGACTCTGAAAATCGGTCACGCAGAGAAAACCTGAGCATCAGAGGAATCCCCGAAACGGTTCAAGACTTGCAGGGCTTTGCCACGGCACTCTTCCAAGAACTTCTTCCTAACGCGCCTATTGAACGCCTTGAGATGGATAGGGTCCATCGAGCATTGATCCGCTAAACAACTAATGGCGTCCCGCGTGATATAATCCTGAAGACGCACCACTACCTGACCAAGGAAAGGCTCCTGCAAGCCGCCCGATCCAAGCCTGACCTTTCCTTCCAGGGCTACAAGTACCAGTTGTTTGCCGACTTGGCTCCCGCCACTCTCGCTAAACGCAAGGAGCTGAAGCCATACTTACAAATCCTTAAAGAAAAGGAGGTTCGCTACAGGTGGGGATTCCCCTTCCAGTTAATATTCACCTGGCATGACAAATTACAAATCATTCGCTCCTTGGATGAAGCCAGGGAACGATTCCGATCACTGGGCCTGCCCATACCACCGAAGCCTACGCAGGAGTCGCAGAGCCAGGCAGAAGCCTCCTCTCAGCAATCCCCACAACAGGCTCCGATGTCTCCTAAGGATCAACAGCGCCTTAAGAATCGCCAACAAGCCTTGCATCAACTATCGTCCCAGGTCTTCCAGAAGGTTCCCTGACCTGCCAGATAAGTGTTTTATTACTTGTATACGTTTGCACCTATGTGCCTACTTCCACATTGACCCGATCCTCCTTCTTAATACTGTGTGATTTGCACGTCGGTTTATAGAGGATCAAACCACTGAGCTCTGGAACATTCTGGATCTCCCACGGAGCGGCCTCCCCTGTTGTTATTATATACTTTTGTGCGTTTTTTTCCATTTTCTCCATGGAACTATGTTTTTTCTGCAGACTTTCCCTGGCTTGTGTATGCTGGGATGATTGGACGCTCTCTTCTACCTTGTTACTATCTCCTCAAGCTGCAGTGTTATTTTTATTCCGGGATCTTAGCTAGTCTTGTTTAAGCTGCCCTTAGGTACACAGCCCGGCTTACCGCCAGACATTGAACAGTCTTTAACCACGTAACGCTCAGCTGGCATCTAACTTTTATTATTTTATCAATTTTTATTATTTTTTGTTTAGCATTTATAGCTATCGTTTTTGCCTGGCTATACATACCCAACCTCGAAACATTTACTCTAGATACGACTATGGGATCCCCCCTCCCCCCACACTGTGAGATATTACAGCAAGATTACACGCTCTTCCCCTCTCCTGTATCAATCTCCGGTGTGGGACAATGGGGACTCCTAAAAAACCTTTTAAATGTTTTTTCTAAATTCTAAAAAAACAAAAAACGCTTAGAAATGTTCTGTTAAGTTCTTATCCACCAAGGGCGGTCATAGTTACTGTTATTGCTTACGCTGGATACAGCCCTCTCACACAAGGTGCATGCCCTGTGGTTTTGCCATCTGGTTCACTCGCCGTCGCGGTCCCCCCTCCCCCCGCCATGGGAGTTATGAAGGCCAAGTACGCACCAGTTCTCGATCCTGTGGCGGGGCGACAGAGACCCCGATGCATTATTCTCCCATGTAACTTAATCTCCAGGGTTGCTTAGCATACGCATTATAAACAACAGTTATTGTCCGCTCTTTTGCCACTTCTGAGTAACAGACACCTTTTAGATAAAATCCTCCCTTTCTATATTTCAATATACAGTATATAACTCTCTGGCCTAATTGCTCCTCCTAAAACAAAATAAAATAAAATGATATCTATTTACCCTATTACCATCACGACTCAAGGATCTGCTCTCCCCTCCCCCATCTTGTGCCCCCACATGTACCCCATGAGCCCCATTCTGATGTGGCCCCACGGGTACGATTTGATGCTGGACAGCATCAAACTGACATTCAGGAGGGTCCCTGGAGTTTCAGGTGCCCTCCCTCTGTCTCTTTCTCTGTTACTGTTCTTACTGTTCTATCCCACCCCACTAATTACCCCCTATCCCACATCCTCCCCTTCCTTTCTTCTCTACACTTTTAATCTCTCCCTCTCTCTCAATGTTCTTGTTGCTCTAATCTCCCTGGCTCCGCCTTTGGTCTCCTTGTGCTGGAATTCCCGGCTTGATTCTTTTTTATGCAGCTCTCTTCCCCAATACAATGGCTTTGAATATATGTTCCTTAAATGTTAAGGGTCTAAACTCCCCTATTAAGCGCTCCAAGGTATTCTCCCACTTTCGCTTCTCCCATGCTGACATAATATGTTTGCAGGAGACCGACTTCCCTAAGTCTTACGTCCCAAAATACTTACATCACTCCTTCCCGCAGTTTTACACAGCTAGCGCCTCCACTAAGCATAGAGGCATACTAATTGCGTTTAGAAGTTCAGTCAATTTTATCTGTAAAAAAGAGATCAGTGACCCGGATGGTAGGTACCTCTTACTTGTGGGTTCAATCCACGATGTAGAGGTCACAATAGCCTCATACTACGCCCCCAATACTGATCAAGTACCATTTTTAAAACACTTTGTAGATCTCCTACTGACACATGCGACAGGGACTATTGTCGCATGCGGAGACTCCAACTTATGCTTGCGCCCTCTCCTTGATCGCGATAGCCCCAATGCGCCCGGCACCAACCCTGTTGAACTACGCCATGCTAAACAATTTGAAGACCTTTTAAGATCCGCCTCTCTAGCTGACAGCTGGTGAGAACTACACCCCACTAAAAGAGAATATACATTCTTCTCTCACCCCCACAACTCACAATCCCGTATTGACCACTGCCTCATCCACACCAACCTTCTCCCCAAATTAATCAACGCTCAGATAAAAGCAATTTCATGGTCACATCACTGTGCAGTAATCATCACTCTCGCATCTATAATATCTAAACCCCCAGGGCTACGCTAGTCTCTTAACCAGTCGCTCCTCTCAGACCCTACAGTATTTGCCGCCCTAGAGGGGCATCTAAAAGATTACTTCCAATTAAACTCTGATAATGCGGAAGTATCTGACTACACCGTCTGGGAGGCCCACAAAGCTGTTCTGCGGGGTCACATTATTAGCATTGCCTCCAACAGGAAAAAGCGTAGACTACATGAACTGCACCAACTTGAATCGGAATACGCAAAAGTTGCAGAGCTTCTGTCCACTAGTCCCTCACCTCATAATAAGCAGGTCTACTTTAAAGCGGCGGAAGCACTCAACTTACATCTAACTAGTATAGCTGAAAAACACCTGAGGTGGAATAGGTTCCACTTCTACGTAAACTGTAACAAACCCTCCACGATGCTAGCGCGCAGGCTGAAACATGCTGACCCGAATTTTAAGGCACTAAAGCTCCGCCTAGATGATACATCTTTCACCAGCAACCCCAGCAAAATAGTGCAGATCTTTCGGAAAGGCCTCTCCAAAATTTACCAGACCCCTGCTAATATTAATCCTACGCTTCTTAAGAATACTCTAGACACGTGTCCCCTCCCTCCCCTCGCTGAATCTTTTAAACTTAATCTTGAAAAGCCCATAACCAATGAAGAGATACTGCAAGCAATTCAATCCCTTAAAATTAAAAAAGCTCCTGGTCCCGACAGGTTTCCCTCTTCCTACTATAAGAAATTCTCACACATCATCTCTCCCTATCTCTTAAAAGCCTTTAACTGCTTACTGCAAGGGGTAAGGCCCGGCGTTGACTCTCTTTCTGCGGCTATTAGCATGATACCCAAACCTGGTACTGATCAAACCGCCTGGTCCAGTTACCAACCTATCTCGTTGCTCAATATAGATATTAAGATTTTGGCAAAAATCTTAGCCACTCGACTTAACGAAGGCATTTGCTCACTGGTCGGGCTGGACCAGGTAGGTTTCATGCCGCGACGGCAGGCGGGGGACAATGTTAGGCGCTTGCTGCAAATCATATCCTCAGCGGGGGGGACGGATACTCCCATGATGCTTCTTTCTCTTGATATCCAAAAGGCGTTCGACACAGTATCGTGGGAGTATCTGTTTCCCCTACTTTCCCATTGGGGTTTTGGCCCAAATTTCCTGTGCTGGGTTAAGGCACTTTACCACTCCCCACAGGCATTCATACACTACTGCAGCTATAGATCGGACGCCTTCCATGTATGCAGGGGCACCAGGCAGGGATGCCCCCTATCCCCTCTTTTGTTTGCGCTCGCTATAGAGCCCCTTGCTATACTGATCAATAAACATGAGGGCATCAGAGGGGTCTCCCTGGCCGGGCACCAACATAAGCTATGTATGTATGCCGATGACGTTGTCCTAACACTCACAGACGCCCACGACTCCTTATCTAACCTCTCAGACATCCTTTTATTGTTTGAAGATATCTCCGGCCTCCAAATTAACAGCCTTAAATCAAATGCCCTTAATATCTCCCTCCCTCCCGTGGAACTCGAGGCTATACAATCCTCATTCGCATTTAAATGGGAAACTACCAAGCTAAAATACTTGGGTGTCTTTATCACACACTCCTATCATTCCTTGTACCAAGCAAATTACCCGAGCCTGATCAAAAGCATTCTCCACTCTATGGAATGTTGGAAGAGATATAGTATTTCGTGGATTGGACGCATCGTCGCGACTAAGATGGAGATTCTCCCTAGGCTGCTCTACGCCTTCCGTACGCTACCAGTAAACATCCCAATCCAGACCCTCAATAGTTTACAGTCCTCCATATTCTCATTTATTTGGGGCAAGACCAGACCAAGGGTCCAGAGGAGCACTTTAACTCGCTTGAAAGGAGATGGTGGCTTGGGCGCTCCGAATATTACTGCTTATTATTGAGCCGCACAGATTTCACAACTTGCTATGTGGCACGAACTATCGCACCCCCCATTGTGGGTCACATTTGAGCAGTCCATATGCTCCCCCATCTCCCTCGGGAACTTGCTCTGGTTGCCCCCTATCCGGCGGAAAAACATCAAAAATCCAATTATTACACATTCTCTCAAAATCCGGGATACAGTTAAATTTAAAGGCAACCTAATATCCCCGCACCTTCCCCTCATCTCCTTCTTAGGTCATCCGGATTTTAATCCGGGGTTGGAGAGCCCGGCAGCCTTCCGCTGGTGGCACTCAAACCATCTCACTACTTTATACGACCTAGTTATTGATACAGCAGTTAAGCCTTTTGCACTCCTTAAAGAGAAATTCCAATTACCCATAAAAGAATATTTTCGCTATCTTCAAATTTCACACTTTTTCTCTCAGGTTGTCAAAGGGCATGGCTCCCTTTTGACCCGCACATGCTTTGAACATGTATGTGCCTCTGATCCGGGATCTCCGGGCCTGATCTCTCTACTATACAGGTGCATTGTGTCCCCCCCTGGCCTCCCCAAGCCCTCCTATATAACAAAATGGGAACTTGATCTTAATTCCACCCTCGAAATGGAGGACTTATCTAACATCTGGTCCCTCACTCCGCAATGCTCCATAAGTGCCTCCCTTGTGGAGACCCAATTTAAAGTGCTCCTAAGATGGTACCTCACCCCAGATCGCATTTCAAAATTTGATACTAAATGTAATGGCCTGTGCTTTCGCGGCTGTGGCCAGGGGGGGACCCTCTCTCATGTTTGGTGGTACTGCCCGAGGGCTCGGAGGTTCTGGATCAGAATATTTCAGGTTATTTATTCCACTATCAAAGTCCCAGTCCCCAGGGTCCCTGAGATTGCACTTCTGGGATTACGCCCACCGGGCATAACTAATCCCCAATACAAACTGCTCTCACATATATGCTTAGCAGGGAAGAGAGTCATTGCAGGCGCGTGGAAGTCCCCTACCCTGTCCATATCCAAATTCAGAACTAATTTGAGCAACACCCTTTGCTTTGATAAAATGAAGGCTATACTAGATGACTCGCTTTGAAAAAATTTGGCTCCCATATATTAACCAATACCACCAAGGCCTACCACAATCTCTCACGGCAGTCTAATGGAGCATGTTTTTCTCACTCGACTTTTGCGCAAAAACCTTGGGGTAACTAACTAATGTCTAAATTATTTATTTACTCAAATATATAGATAAATATCTGACCCAAACATACTAATCTTCTTCGGCCTCAGGCAGGGCCAGGGTTGACCTTTTTCTTACTCCGCTCTTCCCCTTCTCTCTTCCCTCAATCCCTTTCCTTTCCTCTTCTCTCTTCACTTACCTGTTTCCCCCTCATCTTTTTCTCCCACTTCTCCCACCACCCCTTGTGATGAATACAGACACTTGCCATGACCACCTACTGAGGAGGGACGTCGGCCTTGCCTCCCTCCCAATATTTGAGACCTAGTACTAGTGGTTTCCACGGCCTACTCAAATTTTTACAGCCCACCCCCTTGATTGGTGGACCTTGTTCTAGCTCACCTATTATAAGTTCAGCCTGTGGCTTCCATTGAGGGCGCTGGTATTTGTTGCCTACGGGCTGCCAGCCCCCACCCCAATTTACCTATGACCTCACCTCTTTGTGAGGCAGCTTGCACTACTAGGATGCTTTACCACACCAAGTGACTGTGAATGTATACATTACCGGTACAACTTACTGACGTTTAATATCCTGTTTATATTTTTTTTTTTTTAACTATGTTATTTTATCTCGTTTTATACCTCACTTTTTCATCTGTCTTGTTAAGATGCTACGGTGCATACAAAAAGTTTTTGTAAGCATACTTATTGCTAAGTGCTCTGATTTATGCATAAATGTATGTACTTGTTGCTATTTTGCATTTCAATTTATTAATAATAAAAATTTTTTGAAATGAAATCAATTGAATGTATCGAATGAGCAAGCTGGAAAATCTCGGCCCAAGATGATCGATTGGGTTCACGGTGGTAACGGGATGTGGTATTGCAACAGCTGACGAATGCAACGAACCACTAGCTGCTGTCCTCCCAAGTGCTGTCCTCCCAATGCCCGTGCTTTGTAAACCTGACCTGTCCAGCTGCGGTAATTCCGGTTCTCATCCCCTTTCTCCCCCGAGTGCCACCTTGCTGCAGCCGGTTAGATTACAATGGACAGGCACTGAAATCGACTGGTAATTGGCCTCACATCCAGGATTTTATCTCCACAGACAAGGAGAGGAAACTTTATATCCTGCTGGGGGAAGATAAAACAACGGTGCAAATAGCAGCCCGATAAGTCACCACCTGCCACCAACTGAGAGGAACATGATACAGCACAGACTGAATGGATGATATACCCCTTCCCTGCCCCCTATACCCTCCTCATCCAGCCCCCTCTACTGTCCCTTATATCCTTCACACCCTTATGGGCTGTATACCCCAACCCCCTATACCCTTCCCTTATTCCAACAACCACTCCCTCCCATGCTAATGCTAATCTTTTGCTTTCGCAATACTTAATACATTAATAAAGCTTTGGGATAAGCAAATTTCTATTTCAGATGTGGACATATAGATGTATAGTCATTGGCGGTGCTGCTCGGATACCCCTTTTCAAAATCCGAATTAATTTGGATCCGGATACCCAGAAATCTGGATCTGAATCAGATATCCGAATCCGAACTTTCCAGAACCTGAACAGAATTGGATATCCGAACCCAATATCCAAGATATCTGCCCCAATTCGGATATCCGAATAGAAAACCTTTAAATTGCTTAAAAAACTTTTTTGGGGTAAATGAGGCATGTAGCTCATGCTTTTTAAAAGGAAACACTAATTGATGATGTGGGGACTTAAAATCCCCCCCCCCCCCCAAAAAAAATGACTGTAAATTAACATCAGGACTAGGTTCCAGACAGCGGTCGTGCAGCCCACATTGTGTCCAAAGTCCAACCGCACAACTGGGACATGACAGTTTTCAGCACAGACACCTCCAAAAAATTACACAGCAATTGTGTTTTGGGTTAAATATAGGTGGTATCAGTGGCCTGTGGCACCCTGGCGGTGGGAGCAGCACAAGCAGCAGGAGCAGGGCAATGCAGCAGCAGCAGGTGTAACGTGTGCCAGGAGCATGCCGGACATGGCACGTGGCACGTGTAACGCTACACGTTGGTGGTATCACGGCTGTAAAAAAAATAGTGAACCAGGCAGCTTAGTTAGTAATAGTTAATCAGGAGGATCCAGGAGGTTGTGGTGGTGGTGGCAAAGGGTGGTAAGGCAGGCATAGTGATTCCCAGCCACTTCATGTCCACCTCTTGCCAACAACAGGGAAAGACTCACCCAACAGGGTCTGGCGGCGGTTTTTCCTTGCACGGGAAGTGATAGAGGGAGCAGAGGAGGCCACTGAGGACTGGCTGCCTGAACAGGCCTCAGTGTCATCAGGAGTGGCAGAGAGGGTTCTGATGCTCCGAGTCTGACCAGCGCCAGCTTGCTTTAGCCACATGATGTGGGGTACTTTTACTTTATTAAAATCAGGGTTGGACTTTAAAGCAAATCAGCACGGAGTGACAGACAGCAGAGGAGAAGACACTAGTGCACACTAACTGTCACACTGACAATGCTCAGCACAGCAGTTCTGTAGTAAGCTAACATAGTAGTACTACTCTAACAACTAACTAGCACTGACTGCAGTACTAACTACACAATAACACAGTAATCCTATTCCCTAACCTACACTGTAGTTAAGGCTAATAGCAGGCCAGCAGCTGGTAGTAGTAGTAGTAATAGCAGCTGCTGCAGGCCTGCAGCACACACTCTGACTGTCACTGAATGAAATCAAGCTAGCTACCTAATAAACAATAGAACAATAGTGTAGTGATAGTGAAGGTGTTAACCACTGAAAACGTTAGGTTTGTCACCGTGTACAGCCCTTGCTAGGCCAGCAGCACTGGAGCATGTCTCTCAGTGAGCAGTCACAAGCAAGGACGAGATTTCTCATCATGACACCCCTCCTTAATATACAGGGGGGCTGGCCAGGGTTCCTTTCCGTGATTGGGTGCTATGGCTTAGGCTGGGAGCCATCTGATTGGCTCAATGAGGTCTGGAGGGGCTGGCCAGGGTTCCCTTCTGTGATTGGTTGCTAGGGCTTCTGCTGGGAGCCCTCTGATTGGCTCAATGACTTCATGGACATCCTCTCCATGGTTACAGTACCCGGATTCGGATATCCAACCTTAATATCCGACCGGATTCCGGATTTCAGATAGATTTCTGCATTAACTCGGATAGCGCTATTCGGATTTCCGCAAGTATCCGCAATCCGAATTCGGATTCGGATAGTGTAAATAGTTTGGATTATCTGGGTAGTTCGGATATCCGGAATCCGGATGAGCACCATTGGTCATTGACCTATGTGCTCAATAATAGTCAGAATGGGTGACAGCACTTTGTAAGGTTTGACCAAAAGTGAAAAGCAGAAACTTGTCACTTAGTGTCACTTACCAGTTTTGAAGAACTCCAGGGATGTTTTACATGGTTAAGATTCTTATTGCATATCAACTGACTTTTCTGGGAGAAAGTGATACCTTACTACCTAGAGCAGGGATGTTGAACTCCAGTCCTCAAGAGCTGAGGTCTTCATATATTCTTGGCCTTTCTCAATTTAAAGCAGAAGGATTAGCTATCTTTAGCCAGGAAAAAAAAACACCTATATAAGTAAATAAATACTTGACCTCAGTGGCGTAGCTAGAGATCCTGGGGCCCCATAGCAAAACATTAATTGGGCCCTCAGATGTAAGCACTCTTAAGCAATGACACCTGCCCCTACCCTATGGAAGTGAGTTAATTGAGCAATTTACATTATCATGCAATCAATATTGCACATAATTCATGGCCACTGAGACAAAGCCAGAGGGAGGAGTAACACAAAAAAGTTAGTAGTGAATACATTAAGTACCCACTGGGCCCCCTATGCTCCAGGGCCCCATAGCAGCTGCTATGGCAGCTATGGCTATTGCTACGCCCCTGCTTGACCTACTTACATAACAGATGTATTGTGCTGTCCACGTTTTGATTACAGTGATTTTTATATAGTAAATGAAGAGAATTCTGTTCCTGATGGGGACCATGTCTTTTCCCCACAGTTTGAGGCTAAATCCTGATGTAATTTTTTCCCTTAACTTTTTTATATTTTCTCCTCCAATTGCTGAGTCACCTCAGCATTGATTGTAAACAGGATCATGTTTCAACTAGGCAGCAGTCTGTTCAACCAATCAGTGAGAAGCATGAAGGTGGGAGGGGAGATGGCAAGCCTACCTTCTGTCACTGTGGTTGGCGATGGCACAGAAAAGAGCCTGGGGGACTGAGAGAATATAATAACAGCAGAGAGATTCATGAATAGATTGGAGAGCTTGTACTTGCAGTGTGAGATTTCTGGCAGCATTTTAAACACACTGCAGTGTTTAAATAAAATTTGGTTTTGTGGCTGATGATCCCGCTTTAACAAATAGGGCTGAATCAGGAAAGGTGTGGTTTATCAAGTAGAGCGCATTTATTCATTTTGCAGTCCATCCTAAACACTGGCATGGCTAAGGCTCCTCTAGGACTGGCGTTTAACACTTGGAATCTGGAGGAAAGCCAAATGTGCTCTATCCAATGCCTCCTGTTACCCTACAAGTAAGATAACTTGAACAACCGTACACCACACTTTAGCACCAGTGCTGCTCAACCAGATTCCGGATATCCGGGTAACCCGGATATCCAACCTTCTTTCAGCTATCCGATTCAGATTCAGATACCGGATTTCTACAGAAATCCGGATAGTTATCTGCGGATAGTTGGCTGGCAATGCGGATATCTGCAGAAATCGGACTATTGAGATACTGTAACTAAGTAGAAGATGTCCAGGACGTCATTGAGCCAATCAGAGGGCTCCCAGTCCAAGCAGAAGCCCTAGCAGCCAATCACAGAGGGGAATCCTGGCCAGCCCCACCTAACCTCATTGAGCCAATCAGTGGGCTCCCAGCCTAAGCCATGGCACCCAATCACAGAAAGGAACCTTGACCAGCCCCCCTGTATAATAAGGAGGGCTGCCATGATGAGACATATCGTCCTTGCTTGTGAATGCTCACTGAGAGACATGCTCCACAGTGCTGCTGGCCTAGCAAGTGCTGTATACAGTGATAAACCTAAAGCTGTTCACTTCACTATCACTACCCTATTGTTATATTGTTAATTAGACTAGCTAGCTTGATTTAATTCAGTGAGTGACAGTCAGAGTGTGTGCTCCAGTGCTGCTGGCTTAGCAAGGGCTGTACACAGTGATAAACCTAAAGCTGTTCAGTGATTAACCCCTTCACTATCACTACACTATTGTTGTATTGTTAATTAGCTTGATTTCATTGTGTGACAGTCAGAGTGTGTGCTGCAGGGCTGCTGCAGCTGCTATGTGTCTGTGTGTGTGCTGTGCACAGACCAGGCCAGCTGCTGCCTGCTGGCCAGCTATTAGCCTTAGCTAGCTACAGTATAGCTTAGGTTAGGGATTAGGGAATAGGATTACTGTGTTATTGTGTAGTTAGTACTGTAGTACTGCAGTCAGTGCTAGTAGTTGTTAGAGTAGTAGTACTACAGTGTTAGCTTACTACAGAACTGCTGTGCTGCTGAGCAGTGCCAGTGTGACAGTTAGTGTCTTCTCCTCTGCTGTCTGACTGTCACTCTGCATGTGGCACTTGGCACTTTGCACTTTGCATGTGACACTTTGCACGTGGCACTTTGCACATGGCAGGTGGCACGTGCAAAGTGCCACGTGCAAAGTGCCACGTGCAAAGTGCAAACTGCCACGTGTAAAGTGCCACGTGCCAACTAAGTGCTAAGTGCCATGTGCCACTGCTAAGTGCCACGTCTGGCATGCTCCTGGCAGACGTTAAACCTGCTGCTGCTGCATTGCCCTGCTCCTGCTGCCTTTGCTGCTCCCACCGCCAGGGTGCCACAGGCCACTGCTGCTGTGCTGGTACCATCTATATTTAACCCAAAACACAATTGCTGTGTAATTTTTTGGAGGTGCCTGGAATGAAAACTGCCATGTCCCAGTTGTGCGGTTGGACTTTGGACACAATGTGGGCTGCACGACCACTGTCTGGAACCTAGTCCTGATGTTAATTGACAGCCATTTTTTTGGTGGTGGTGGTGGTGGGGGGGGGGGGGAGGGGTTTAAGTCCCCACATCATCAATTAGTGTTTCACTTTTAAAAATAATGATGCCACATGCCTCATTTACCCTAAAAAACGTTTTAAAGCAATTTAAAGGCCACTTCTGGTTTTACTATCCAGATATCCGAATTTGCCCAGATATCCCGGATACTGGGGTCGGATATCCGATTCGGATTGGAAAAGTTTGTACTCGGATATCCGACCCGGATCGGATATCTGGGTATATGGATCCGGATCCGATCCGGGTTTTGAAAAGGGGTATCCGAGCAGCACTGTTCAGCACCATTCATCACAGAACCTGCGGACAGGATCAGGGGGAGTCCACTTACTTGCGTTTCACATGACTCCGATACATCATTTGGCTTTGCAAAGAGGAAGTATGGAGTTACGTGAAATGCACTGTGAAATGCAAGTAAGTGACCTCCTCCTGACTCTATCTGCAGGTTTAGTGCTGATTAGTGCTCAAGCGTCATTTTTGGGTGAATTCATAAAGATATCCCAAATCTGAACACCAACGCTACACAGTATACAGATAAATCAGCGCAGGTCAAACTTCAAACAATTAATCATACATTTTCCTCCAGGCTTGTTATAGGACTTCACATTAAAATGCTCACCATCACCAATTAATGGAAAAATGTTTACCAGCTGTATACAACCCACATTATAAGGTTGTATTCGGGCTCAGCATGATCAGGCATCATGGGTATTGCCCCTAGGGCAGGGTGGTGGTAACATCCTCCAAGTGACATCAACAAGGTTTTCCAAATAGAAATGTATAAAAGAGCCAAGACATAGCATGGGTACCACAGAAAGTTATGTGTGTGTGCTGACCAATGGAGGGTCTCAGAAAGTAAAAGGATACAAAGGTTCCTTTCCGTCTCCTTCCCAACCGGTCTCGCAATCTGGCGTCATCAGGGGTACACACAGTATTCAGAGAGGGAGAACCATAACTACTAAGATTTTTAGAATGCCAAAAGAAAACACCACAAGCTCCTTCATAACCACACTGAGAAGGCTATGTTGAATACTATTTTGCCTTAAAGCAGAAGGTATTTGCAAATATACAGCTTCACAAAGAACAAGAAATGATTTCCATAATGATTTGCATAGTACACACAGCAGGACCGGATTTGTTCATTTTATCACCCAAGGCCCACTGTCACACCCACTCTTCACCCATAGTTCTTGTCCTGTGTACTCCCCATGTCCTGTGCTCCACTAGTCCTGTGCTTACTCGTCCTGTTCTTCCGCCCATCCTGTGCAGTGGTCGCCCTGTCCTGTGCTGTGCGCCACTGCCCACCCTTGTTAAGCAAGGTGACCACGGACCGGGTCTGCAGTATACATGTTTGGCAGCGCCAGTCTGCTGCCCGCCCCTTGCTTCCAGGTGCCCTAGGCAATGGCCTTTATGGCCTTGCCTTACATCCAACCATGACACACAGTAACTTCTTGTTCATGTGCAACTGAATACTTCCAAATGCCTTTTGTCCCCAGAAGGCAAATTCCAGATAAGAAAGAATCAGGTGTAAAACAATGCGGATCATTTTCTTCCAAATCCACATTTTCATTTCTGGAGAGAAGTTTTATATAAATCACTCATCTGAGTGCAGTGAAGGTTCACGGAGCAGATGTCTGCATGGAAACATCTTATGCTTTCTTATTTTGTAAAAGAACAACCCCATATCCGCCTGGAGGATTTGTTTTGGCTTCCTCTGGATCAAAACAACTTGAGCTCAGTAGTGAGCCTGAACATGATCAACATGAGTCTTTTTTCCATCCTGTACAACTATGTAATACTTCAATGTCAATCACATTTTAGTTACTTGGCAAACTAAAACAAAAAGTTTGATATATTTGCTCATGCTGGACCATACCAGGTGTAATGTTACTTATAGACATAATGAAAAAATTATGGAAGTGATCTTTAGGCATTCTAAAATCATTTATTAAAGTAAACCTGCGACGGGCAAAGTAAAAGATTTTATATTTACCCAGGCCTTCCTTCAGCCCCATTAGCACTGATGTGTCCCTCACCATCCTCCTGAGTGCCTCCATTTGCCTGGTATCGGTCCTGGTAATCTGGCTCAGTCGCGCCAGTCGGCTCTTCTGCACATGCGTGGCCCCTCCATGCATGCGCAGAAGAGCTGACTGGCACGACTGAGCCAGATAACCAGGACCGATACCAAGCAAACGGAGGCACTGGGGAGGATGGCGAGGGATGCATTGGTGCTCATGGGGATGGAGAAAGCCCGGGTAAGTATAACATAGTTTACTTTTCCCATCTCAGGTAACTTTAAACTCTCCCAGAAACACAAGTAGTTGAAATCGACACAGTTTACTTCCTATTATTCCTCCAAGGGCGTAGATTTCAACTACTCTTGCTGTGCGGTACTTTTGTTCATGTCATTTGCGTCACTCTATGGCCAATGTAACTCGCTCTCTCAGCTGCCTAACAGACAGCTGAGCTCCGTACGCCAGTCTGGAGCTGATTTCCTTGGCTCCTGACCAGTGGCGTAACTAAGGAGCTTGGGACCCCATTGTGAATGTTACATGGGGCCAGGGCAGCCATCAGGGGGGACATCTGACACTGCAGTGAGGGGCCCAAGGCTTCTGGGGGCCCTGGGCCCCCCCCAAGGCGCTAAAAGGGCCCCATGTGCTGGCTGCGGTCCTGTGGCTCACTAACCAGCACACCGCATTCCAGCACTGAGAGAAGATGAGTGAGCTAGCTGCAGCGGACTTCCTATACTGGGACACCGCCTATACCTGGCTACAGGCTACCTATACTGGGCCACCACCTATACCTGGCTACCTATACTGGGGCTGGAACCACCTATACCCAGCTACCTATACTGGGGCACCACCTATACCTGGCTACCTATACTGGGGCACCACCTATACTTGGCTACTTATACTGGAGCACCTATAGCTTCCTACCTATACTGGGGGCACCTGTACCTGGCTAACCTATACTGGTGCACCACCCATACCAGGCTACCTATACCGGGGCACCACCTATAGTTGAATATCTATACTGGGGCACCTGTATCTTGCTGGCCTATACTGGGGCACCAGCTATACCAGGCTACCTATACTGGGGGTATCTACACCAGGCTACTTATACTGGGGCATCACCTATAGCTGGCTACTTATACTGGGGAACCTATACCTGGCTACCTATACTGGGGGCACCTATGCCTGGATAACTATACTGGGGGCACCTATACCTGGGGCAGGGGATGAGCTGAGACAGAAAGGGACAAGAGGTAACACGGGGATAAAAGAGGCACAGGGAAACAGAGGCGGACAAAAGAGGCACAGGAAGAAAAGAGATGAGACGGGAACATGAGGTCACACAGAGGGGCACAAAAGAGGCACAAACTGAGGTGAGACAGAGGAGGACAAAAGAGGCACAGGAAGAAAAGAGGGGGACAAAAGAGAATGGATAAATGATAAGAATGGACCTACAAGTCCCTATCTCATTAGTTAACCGGGGACTACCTGTATTTTGCTAGTATTTGGCTCCACCCACAACATGCCATGGTCACGCCCACTTTTTGCCACATCACGCTGTGCATGCCGCTTTCTTCAGTGTCAGAGCCATGCACATTTTTCGCCGCAGCGCACTTCTCTCACGAACACGGGGGTGGGGTGGCTAGTGGACGAGCACAGCAACCAGTGGGTGGGCCCATGAGGGGGGGCCCAGGCCTGATGATGTGTGAGGGGCCCCAAAATTTCTGGTGGCGGCCCTGCATGGGGCCAGAAGAACTCTATTAATATGGAACCTCAAAACATACCAAGAACAGCTACAGTGTCAGAGAAGATTAATCAAAGTAAATAAAACATTTTTAAGGATCACTAGTATCGCTATTCAATGCACATATAGAGGTGTTCATTACCAGCATATCATTAATGCAAAGCTAGTAAGATTGATGAAGGAGGCCCTAGTGGGACACTCATGTCCAAGGGTCCCGATGCAGTCGCAACCTCTGCATCCCCTATTGCTACACCACTGCTCCTGCCACTGTGATTACTGTAGGCCATTCATCGTGATCACAGCTTCATGTTTAAGAAATAAAGTCTCTGGTCCTACAGAGGAACTGATGAGAAAATTACATAATGAATAAAATTGCTTATCATTTACAATATTCATATATAGTTTTATTTAGTCAGTGCAAGCCCATGGTAACTTTTTCCTTACTTATTCACATAATTCTTAAATGTATCACTGGTGGCTGGCAACGTCTTTAGTTCTGTGCGTTTACTGAGAGTTCTCTCTAGAAAGGAGATACTAGTTGCTTGGCAGGTCGGGTTCCGGGTCGGCTTCTTCTGCGCTCCACCGTGCGGGTCACGTGGTCTGTCCGACGTCATCAGGACAGTACTGAGCAGGCACAGAACTACTGTGTGCACACGTGCATGCGTGCGTGCGTGCGTGTAGTAGAAAAAAATCACCTCCAATGCTATTCCAATGCTATTTTTTTCACTCAGTAACTGGTGGCATATACTGTAAGGGCCCTTATTCAATTTACTATTTCTCCAAAGTTTTCTAGGTGATATTTTCACACCCAACAATAAATTGCCTTTTGAGCCACTAACAAGCAAGAAAATTCTCGGAATAATTTTGACATTACTTTTTTCACTTAGAATGTATCACAGTTTTATCTATTGAATCCTGATAACTGTTTTGAGATGATTTAATTAAAGTGGTCTGAAAGTCAGCATTTCTACTTTGCTCTAAAAGATTCCTCACAGCTTGAAAGCTACTATCCCAGATTTTTTTTTTTTTAGCAGAACATCACTGAAATGGTTAAACAAAGCACTTTGTCCTGCTATTCAGCTTCAAATCCGCATCCAAACTGGAGATAACAGTATCTTTGTTAGCATTCCAATGTTGATACATGTGTGTAAACACAGTGTAACAAGTGAAAAGGAGCTCTCAGAACAGCTACGGTAATTAGAAGATGTTAATATATAATAAAAAGCAGTTTGAATAAAATGCAATGGCAGGTTTCAGGGCAAGATAAGCTACACTTTGGAAACTTGCAATTTGTAAACAGACAATATTACTTATGCACAAAAGCAAATATGATATTTATATGAGTAATAAAACGTAGGAAAACACATTTTTATTGAATGTTATGTCGGAGTTTCAGACCACTTTAATATATACTGTGTGATGTATAAACAAACTGTGAATATACAGTATATGACCCTTTTTATTGAATTTCAAATGATACTGTAATTTTTAGTGCAGCTAATCCAACAGTGATTGCATTTATTAATATCTGTCTGTACACTCACACAGTTGTGCATGCGCAAGCACATTTTTAGCTGTCTAATGCTGGAAATACACCATGAGATACTTTAGCAAATAGATTCGCTAGATAATTTCCGACAGGTACGATCTTATTTTCTATCATTTCTCTGATCGATTTTTCATGGAAATTAATAAGAAAAACGATTGGACTATAACGTCTTCACAGAGATCGCTAATATGGTCGTGTGAATGAAATAGATAAATGCCGTTGTGAATTTGGTGCCAAACCAAAAAAAAAATATTTACAATGGTAATGAGGATAGTTAAACATTAGTACATGAAAGTGCTAGTTTGTTACAGATAAACCTAACCCTACTCTCACACAGAACCCTCCCCCTCTAACTCTAACCTCCCCCCATGCCTATGCCTGACCCAAAACACCTTCCTACGCCTAACCTAACTACCCCCCTTTTCCCCATGCCTGACTTTAAAGCCTCCTTTCCTGATGCCTTACCTTAACACCCTCTCCCTATCCCTAATAGTAAAAACCCCCTTACATAGTTACATAGTTATTTTGGTTGAAAAAAGTCATACGTCCATCGAGTTCAACCAGTATAAAGTACAACACCAGCCTGCTCCCTCACATATCCCTGCTGATCCAGAGGAAGGCGAAAAAACCCTTACAAGGCATGGTCCAATTAGCCCCTAAAGGGAAAAATTCCTTCCCGACTCCAGATGGCAATCAGATAAAATCCCTGGATCAACATCATTAGGCATTACCTAGTAATTGTAGCCATGGATGTCTTTCAACGCAAGGAAAGCATCTAAGCCCCCTTTAAATGCAGGTATAGAGTTTGCCATAACGACTTCCAGTGGCAATGCATTCCACATCTTAATCACTCTTACTGTAAAGAACCCTTTCCTAAATAAATGGCTAAAACGTTTTTCCTCCATGTGCAGATCATGTCCTCTAGTCCTTTGAGAAGGCCTAGGGACAAAAAGCTCATCCGCCAAGCTATTATATTGCCCTCTGATGTATTTATACATGTTAATTAGATCCCCTCTAAGGCGTCTTTTCTCTAGACTAAATAAACCCAGTTTATCTAACCTTTCTTGATAAGTGAGACCTTCCATCCCACGTATCAGTTTTGTTGCTCGTCTCTGCACCTGCTCTAAAACTGCAATATCTTTTTTGTAATGTGGTGCCCAGAGGCGGAGGAGGGGCGGGGTAAAATCCCCCTTCTTGACACCTAACCTTAACCCCCCCTTACTGAAACCTAACTTAAAATGTCCCTTTTCTACCTCCACTGCAAAAAATAAACTAAACTATACATTTCAAAAACGATAAATTTCGAAATCGATACATTTCAAAAACAATACATCTCAAAATTTCAAAACAATAATTTTCAAAAATGAAACATTTCAGGTGGGCGGGCCTGGCGCCTGCTATTTATCCGGTGCCTAAATTTCTGCTTTTGGCACTCAATAGCTTATATTTGCATGAGCACCTACAGTGGCACACAAATTGTCCACTAGCCCCAGGCGCACAAATGTCCTGCTTCCGTACGGTCAGCCGCTACACTTATGGTTATACAGTTACACATGCACACTATGCTGTAAGTTTGAGGGACACAATGATGCCCATGGATAAAATTGTGGAGCTGTATAAGAGAATATATCAAAACGGTCAAACTATTTATAAGAAGAGATTAAATTGTGAGCTCCACTTATGAACAGTTAGGGACCTGATTATAAATCCTATAAAACACTGTGGAAAATGTCAGCACTTTATCAATACGTGATGATAATAAGATTATTATTCAAACAATTTTAACAATACTGGGATATTCAAGTAATATAATGAAAATAATTAAACCCGCAGAAAAGGCTTTTCAAAATCTTCTGTAAAATGTAATTGTATTAAATATAGTTTCTGGTGAGGAATACATCAGGGCACCTCGACATTTATTTCCACTTTAAATGGTGCAAATTACACACAAGTGTACCACATCAGGTGTATGTGATTACTGATTAGAACACCACCACTGGGAGGAAGAAGGCACCCCCAAAAATATGGATGTAATAAATATAAAATGGCTTACCTCTAAGAAGGAGGGGCAATGCCAATACAGGGAAGAAATTTTAATGATCAGACACAAAAACGATAACGTGTTTCGTGGAGCACAGTCCGCTTCCTCAGATCAAATAAAGCAGTGTCTGGGTAGCCAAGGTGCAAAGCTTGGAGTGCCTAAAAGAAGGCGCTCCAAGCTTTGCACCTTGGCTATCCAGACACTGCTTTATTTGATCTGAGGAAGCGAACTGTGCTCTGCAAAACGCATTATCGTTTGTCTCTGATTATTAAAATGTCTTCCCTATATTGGCATTGCTCCTCCTTAGAGGTTAGCCATTTTATATTTATTACATCCATATTTTTGGGAGCGCCTTCTCCCTCCCAGTCATATTGTTTAAAGCCCTCTAGCTATTAGAGGTTGCTGTCAATTGTTTGTTTTGTGTACCTAAACAATCGTTTTTTTCTGGAGTGCGACCCATAAATGTGAAGACAAAGAGCCTGAGTGGGGATGGGATTTCCTCACTTGTTTTTATACTGTCGTTATTGCTGTTCTTGCAACCCACCTTTGTGAGCACCTCATCACTCTGTATTTATCCAGAACTTGATATTAATATACGTAACTGCACCATAAGGGGCTCCAGGTCTCTCTCTGTGTTTTTCCTGTATCCGTAAGAAGTCTTGGGACTCCTCTGGACTACACACCTCCAAAGATTAGAACAATGGCCTCAGTTCACTAAGCTTATCTCCTGTCTTTATTTAACATTTCTAGAGTGGTCAACATGGTGATGAGGTATGTCGTATTCAGGAAACATTTTACCTCAGGCAAACCTAAAGTTAACTCTTCTGTCTTTAAGTTAACTCTTCAATCCTTAAAATAACTCCACAGTTAAAGACAGGGGCCCATATGCAATTCACTTTCTCACCTGAGTTATCTCTCAGGAGATAATTTTTATCTTCTCTTTAAATGAAAGTTTCAGCATTTAACAATTGAAAAAGTACCCAAAAGTTGGGGAAAAGGTACCAACAAATTTATTTTAAGTATTTTCTCGTTTGTTGGGGTTCAAAGGGCATTTTATGACAAGTTATAAAAATATCACCTAGGAGAAAACTAAGGAGAAAAAGTTAATTGCATATGGGCCCGGCTGTTTATTAACTGTGTGTGAGAATAACTACAGAGGAGGTAAATTAACTACAAAGGAGGTAAATTAACTACAGAGGAGGTAATTTAAGGAATGAAGAGATAAGATAACTCTCTCACTGTGTGGAGGTAAAGTTTTCTCTTGCCTTATTATCTCCAGCATGATCTTAGTGAATTGCGGCCATTGGCCTCAATTCACTAAGATCATGCTGGAGATAAGGCAAGAGAAAACTTGCCATGGCACAGTGAGAGAGTTATCTTATCTCTCCATTCCTTAAGTTACCTCCTCTGTATTTAAGTTACCTCCTCTGCGGTTATTTTTACACGCATTTAATTAACAGGCTGTCTTTAACTTTAGAATTCTGGAGTTATTTTAATGATTAAAGAATTAACTTAAAGGACTTCCGAGGCCAAATGTTCCAATAAAAAAATAAAAAAGTTAGATACCTGCATAACTTTGGAGGACGCCATACGCGCCCTCCGTGCCATTCCGCCGGGTTCCCGTCACTCATAGCCCCCCGAACGGCTCATGACCCCACGGCCAGGTTCGGGCTCTCCTGCCTGCAAAAGATGGCCGCTGGCACTGGCCGTGGCTGCGCACTCCGCATAGCCGCTAGTGCGGCTGCACAGCTCTAAGGCCAACCCCCCAATCCACGCAACAGGCTGTTTCCTGTAGCGTGGATCGGGGGTTGACCCTAGAGCTGCGCAGCTGCACTAGCGGCTATGCGGAGTGCGCAGCACCGGCAGCCATCTTTATGCAGGCAGGAGAGCCCGACCCTGGGCGTGGGGCCGTGAGCTGTTCGGGGGGCTATGAACGGTGGGGACCCGGCGGAACGGCACGGAGGGCGCGGATGGCGTCCTCCGTGCCCTCCAAAGTTATGCAGGTGTCTAACTTTTTTATTTTTTTTTGGGAACATTTGGCCTCGGAAGTCCTTTAAAGACAGAAAAGTTAACTTCAGGTTTGCCTGAGGTAAAATGTTTCCTGAATACTACATGCCTCATCACCATAGTGATAACTGTAGAAACGTTTTTAAAGACAGGAGATAAGCTTAGTGAATTGAGGCCAATGTTACTCAGTGATAAAGGTTTGCCCTATTTAAACCTTAGACATTTAGTTTAGTGTGTTCCTTTCTGTAGAGATTAAAGTGGTGACTTCACCGGGCGGGGGAGAGAGGCACCCAAAGAGGGATAAAACTTAGTTAAAAACAACCAACATTTTGAAATAAGGAGGTGGCCTTCCTCTAGACAACACTGGATTGTGTATTAAAAAGAAAATTCATTATGCACTGGTAACGCGTTTCATGGAGTACAAGAGGAATCGGCGCGGGAGACTTTTTGCACAGGATACACCCGGTATATGGTTGATCCTGCTTTTGCACAAGTCCCGGCCATGTTAAATACTGTTCCCCCTCCAGGCCGCCATGGATAGTGAGGAATGAAATAATTCGGCTTCCAGCAATTGCTGGAGGCCGTTTATAGTGTTTTAAAAGTAACTTTAGCTCCGTCTTCTGACGGCGCCGAAGCTACTCCCGGTGTGCCGCTATAGCCGTAATTCCTATTTCGGCCTATGGTGGTGCTGGCTGTGCCCAAGTCTCCTGCACTGAAATAGCAGTGTTCGCGTTTCATGTGTCTATGCTCACTTTCCAAAACCAACTGATATCTGTAAAATTGCTAAGCGCAATGAAGTGTCATCTAGAGGTGAGCCCCAATTTAAAATTTTGGTTGTTTTTAACTAACTTTATACCTCTTTGGGTGTCTCTTCTCTCCTTATGCAGTCACCCCTCCCCCCTTTGTGGAGGGACCTTTGGTCAATGATGGCCTCACCATAGTATTTCCAGACTTTTTCTTGAGAGTACGACTGCCCCCTGACCAATGGGTACAGCGGAGTGCCGACGGGGTTGTGAATTTCCACCTGCCTACTTAGTTGGTTTCCTTTTTTGTGAGTATCACTTTTTTGCACCCTTTTGCCCTATTATGAACATATTGTGCTACTGGGCTCTGCTTGTCTCTGTGCTTTCTTTGAAGGTGTCACAGCACCTCACCCTTAATCTATGGGGAGATGAAAGGAGTTGTCTGAGGCCTTCAGAAAGAAGACTTTAGACAGCTTGTAAGTTTAGTAAGTATTTTAAAATGACCTGAAAAGGATTGGAAATCAGCCATTCCACTGTTCGGAATTTTTTTTACAAGCGTTGGACTTTCAAAACAACTACCAATGCTGCCAGGTCTTGCTGCCAAGTGAGTTCACCCTGAGAGCAGGGCACAAGGCGTTTAAGGAAGTCTACAAAAACCCTAAAAGCTCATCACGGGACCTACAGTTGGCTTTTGCTATTGTTGATCTGACAGCGCATGTCTGTACAATAACATAGTGACTGCCAAAGAGAACACAGTCATTGACCAGGACTTCTGAAATAATGCACTTTGTAGAGACTAGTCTAAAACTGATTTTTTTTTTTTACTAGAACAGAGGACATGTTTGGCATAAACCAATCATAGTTTTTCAGGCAGAGAACCTCATACCAACTGTGAAGCATGCTGGTGGGAATGTAATGATTTGGGTATGCTTTGTTGCAGCAGGACCTGGTCAGATCAACATCATAGAACCCACTGTTATTTGTACCGTATATTAAAGGGTGCTTGAGGAACATATGAGACCATTTGTAAGAAAGTTAAAATTGAAGTGGAACTTGATCCTGCAACACAACAAGGACACCAAACATAGCAGGAAATCCAAAACCCTGGATGGCTTTTATTCAAAGAGTATCATTAGCTATTAGGGTGTCCAAACTCTTCCCTCTGTTGAAACATACATTCTTGCGGATATTGTTTGTACAGTACAATAAGTAAATTAAGGTTATTTTTTGTTGTTTACCAGCAACAAGATCACTTTTTTTCCAGAGATGAATAAAAACAAGATTAGACATCAATATGTTAGCATTTCTTAATAAGGAACTGAATACTCTGTTGTTAGTAACACATAGGTTTCTTTTTATTACACGTTTATCCTAAAGTACTTATGTTTTATATTAAAAGTACGCTTATTTTACATTTTTTGTATCGTTTTCAAATTTTTGTTATTTTTTTTGCTAGAGTGGTCCTTCAATAAGGGAGCTACACCTGCTAGTTTAACTAACAATTTTTCTATCCAGAAACATTTCTGTTTGACTTTGGTGCAGATCAAATAGATAACTCAAGAGTGGCAATTAAAGTTTATTAACCATGCCCCGGTGAGAATACCTGGCTTCTGTGATGATAATAATGTATTGGTTATTTGAAATAATACTTATTGTTTTCCATATTTTTTTTAACAAAAAAATAAATAATAAAACAAACATACAATAAAAAAATCCATCACTGGATTGCCGGTACACCGGAGGACAGGTGAAGCCTCATTAGGATCCAGATCCCCCTTCCAAGGTAAGTATCCCCCAGAGGGTTTTTTTTTTTTTTTTTTGTTACAGAGTCTCTTTAATAACCTCTTTAGCAGTAATCAGTAGTCAGACTCGGGACAGAAATCCGCAGCTCAGAGCGGTAATCCCATGTCTGAGTGAGTTATATGCAGGAGCTGCTGCAGATCTCTTTGTGGTATGTTTTTCTTCTTCTTGTTTTTAGGGTCTAAAATCTTGTAAAAAAGTTGCATGGTTTTAGACCCTAAATCTGGAAATAATCATAACGCCAGGGAGGTTTAGATAAGTTACTCAGCGATAAGTGATCTGCATTATATATGCATATATTATACTCATCTCACATGTTCTGAGTCCAGTATTGTTTTGATGGTTTAGCATGTAGGAAATACAAATAGATTGCAGTTTGGGCAAAAACTAAACCCCCTAGGAAGAGATGTGTGCAGTTCTTTTTTGTCTGTATTTCAAAGATACATTGTGGCGATTATGTACATATCAATTATATTTTCTTTATAAACCAAGCTAATACTTCTTAGATTATATCCCTGACTGTTGATATGAGATTAAGTAATAACTCAAATGAAAATTAGGAAAAAAGACAGACTTTATGTTTGCCCCCACAGTCAGTAAAAAATCTAGAACAATCTCACAGCTTCAAAAACACCTTTGGGGCAGGTGGATAACCAAAAACCCATGAGAAGATCTCCCACATTTTGCCTTTGTCTTAAAGAGAACCCAATGTGGGAATTACTTTTACTATTGGGGCACAGAGGCTGGTTGTGCGCACTAAGACCAGCCTCTGTTGCCCCATCGTGTGCCTCCATGTCCCCCCTGCTCGCCGCTATACCCCCCGCATTGCTGGCGACACGCAGCGTGTCGCCAGCTCAATGTTTACCTTGCGCTGTCAGTCAGCGCTGCTCCCCTGCCTCCTCCACATCGGCGCACCCGCCCGTGTCCCTTCCCTCCCGCTGATAGGAGGGAAGTGACGCGGCGGGTGGCGCCGATGCGGAGGAGGCGGGGGAGCGGCGCTGACAGACAGCGCAAGGTAAACATTGAGCTGGCGACACGCTGCGTGTCGCCAGCAATGCGGGGGGTATAGCGGCGAGCAGGGGGGACATGGAGGCACACGATGGGGCAACAGAGGCTGGTCTTAGTGCGCACAACCAGCCTCTGTGCCCCAATAGTAAAAGTAATTCCCACCTCGGGTTCTCTTTAAAGAGAAAGTCATTTTCAATTTTCATCTCATGAGTGAGAAGTAATACCAAAGACGGTGGCTTGAATATGTTCTACCCCCTTGTGAGCCAGAACCACTGGTTTATAGTGCATCTGCAAACTAGTAGCTACAATGACTTACTCACTTTACAGAACCATATATTGAAAGTTTAAAACAGGTGTTTCATGCTGATTTGGCCTTCAATAGGACAGTGCATTGATTTTATACCTTCAGATGTGTGAGTGTGTGATGTGGTGTGTGAGTTACAGTATTTTCTCCCCCAAAAGGGTGTGTGTGTGTAGGGGGGGGGGGGGGATCCTGTGTCTTATATCCCCTCCCCCCCACCCAAGCTTTTACTAATCCAGCAATGCGCTCCGTCCCCTTGTCCGTCTCAGCCTCTGTATACAGATGATTTCGGTATACATTCGTCCTCCATGGCCTCTGAATGTACCCGTTCATTGGTGCCTTCTAGCAGTGCACGACGCACTTGCGCCATCAAGTCATACATTACATGCGCAGCTAGAGGGCACCAGTGAACCCAGAAGGACAAAGTCCATGGAGGATGATCGTATACGGTGTACAGCGGCAGCATCTTTTGTATACAGTGGCTGAGACGGATGGAGGACTGGATAGGTGAAAGCATGCAGGGTAGCTGTGTGTGTAGTCAGTGTAGGTGACAGTGTAGTCAGGGAAGCTTGGAGTGTTGTGGCTGTGAGAGTAGTCAGTGTAGCCGGGACTCCTGGGAGTGTAGTCAGTGTAGCTGTGAGTGTAGTGAGAGTAGCTGGGAGAGTAGTCAGTGTAGCTGTAAGTGTAGTGAGAGTAGCTGGGAGAGTAGTCAGTGTAGCTCTGAGTGTAGTGAGAGTAGCTGGCAGTGTAGTTAGTGTAACTGTGAGTGTAGTGAGAATATCTGGGGGAGTAGTCAGTGTAGCTGTGAGTGTAGTGAGAGTAGCTGGGAGAGTAGTCAGTGTAGCTGGGACTCCTGGGAGAGTAGTCAGTGTACCTGGGAGTGTAGTAAGAGTGCTTGGGAGTGTAGTCAGTGTAGCTGTGAGTGTAGTTAGAGTAGCTGGGAGTGTAGTCAGTGTAGCTGGGAGTGTAGTCAGTGTACCTGGGAGTGTAGTAAGAGTAGCTGGGAGTGTAGTCAGTGTAGCTGTGACTGTAGTGAGAGTAGCTTTTAGAGTGGTTAGTGTAGCTGGGAGTGTAGTGAGAGTAGCTGGGAGTGTAGTCAGTGTAGCTGGGAGTGTAGTAAGAGTAGTTGGGAGTGTAGTCAGTGTAGCTGTGAGTGTAGTGAGAGTAGCTGTTAGAGTGGTTAGTGTAGCTGGGAGTGTAGTGATAGTGGCTGGGGGTGTAGTCAGTGTAGCTGTGAGTAGTTGGGAGTGTAGTCAGTGTAGCTGTGACTGTAGTGAGAGTAGCTGTTAGAGTGGTTAGTGTAGCTGGGAGTGTAGTGATAGTGGCTGGGGGTGTAGTCAGTGTAGCTGTGAGTAGTTGGGAGTGTAGTCAGTGTAGCTGTGAGTGTAGTGAGAGTAGCTGTTAGAGTGGTTAGTGTAGCTGGGAGTGTAGTGAGAGTAGCTGGGAGTGTGGTCAGTGTAGCTGGGAGTGTAGTAAGAGTAGTTGGGAGTGTAGCCAGTGCAGCTGTGAGTGTATAATTTTTAAGCAGGGAGAGAGAACTTGGTGAATAAATTAAGTGCCCCTAAAACTAGTGGTAATGTGAACCCTAATATAGAGTAGTAAAAAAATGTTTTAAGCACCTGCAGATATACTGTATATTCCTGCGTATAAGACTACTTTTTAACCCTTGAAAATCTTCTGAAAAGTTGGGGGTCGTCTTATATGCCGGGTGTCATTTGATGCAAGGTGATACACCCTATCCTGTTACCGCCTCTCAGATCTCCCTGCTGAGGGAGCGCAATCTATTCTTCCATACTGCTCTTATAAACAGGTAGACAAGGAGAGCTGACCAATCTGATTAAGGAGGGTTGACCAATGCAACAAGTCAATTGACTATATACTGTTATATACTGGGTAACACATACAGTACAGCACCAGTATCTGTTCATACACAGCACCAATATATTATTTTTAATTTGGTGTGCGTTGGAAGAGGGGTAGTCTTATATGGCGAGTATATCCCAAACTCTATATTTTAACTGGAAAAGTTGGGGGGTCGTCTTATACGCCGGAATATACGGGTAATGTTTCTTTAACCACTTAAAGAGGAACTGCCGGGAAAATCTTAAAATTTAAAACGCATACAAATAAGAAGTACGTTTCTCCCAGAGTAAAAATGAGCTATAAATTACTTTTCTCCTATGTTGCTGTCACTTACAGTAGGTAGTAAAAATCTGACATTACCAACAGGTTTTGGGCTAGTCCATCTCTTCATGGGGGATTCTCAGCATGGCCTTTATTCTTTACAAAGACATTCCCTGAAAATGATTAACACAAAGATGCTGGCCAGCTTCCCTGCTCGCTGCACACTATTTTGGCAGTTTGACAGAGCAACTTCCATTCACTAAGTGCTTTTAAAAATAAAGAAAACCCCGAACCCCCCATGAGAAGATGGGCTAGTCCAAAATCTGCCAATAATGTCAGATTTCTACTATCTACTGTAAGGGACAGCAACATAGAAGAAACGTAATTTATTTCTCATTTTACTCTGGAAGAAATGTACTTTTTATTTGTATGCGTATTAAATTTTAAGATTTTCGCGACAGTTCCTCTTTAAGTACCAGCTGTCTCTGCCCCCTTAAAGGGAACCTGAACTGAGTAAAATTATTTAAAATAAACACATGACATAGCTGCAAATGAATATTACATACTTCTTTTTTTTTTTTTTTTGCCTCAGATCGTTCACCTGCTCAACTAATGAAAACATCACTTCATTGCCATGCTCCCGAGTTGAGCTGAACTTTCATCATAAGTTGGCATTTTTAAATACATAATTAATAATTAATAGTGTTTAATAATAGTCCTTTCTGAGACATACAGAGATAACTTTCACTCATTCGCGACCACTCACCCGTAAAATTTCATACATACCAACATATATCCTTCATTCTCTCTCCAGTCATCCAGCCCTGTATACCCTCCTCCCCTCACCGTTTATCCTATTCAATAATCTCTAACCATACCGATCTCCATCTATCCAGAATTTTGCTATTGGAACGAATATGAATATTACATACTAACCTCACTGTCAGTTCCTCTCAGAAGCTCACCATTTTCTTCTTACAGTGATCCTTTTCAGTTCTGACAATATTTTGTCAGAACTGAAATATACCAGTTGCTGTCAGTTATATATCAGCATCTGTCAGTTACAACTGCATGGTTCTCTATGGCTCAAGTGGGTGATATTACAGTTTAACAGTGTGCTGACAAGGAAGCTGTTATGGGGTAATGGCCATTTTTAAAATTGAGGACGGAGAAACCCATTGATCACAGTGGACAAACAGAACACAGGAGAGGAGAAAGAGATTGATGAGTAGACTACACGGGAGGTAAGTATGACGTGTGTATGTTTATTTTGACTTTTTATTTCCAGTTTAGGTTTTCTTTAAGGACCAGAGACTGCTGGTACAATACCGACAGATTCCTGATGAATCGCAGCGTATACCCACCGCAACCGCCCTCAGCGCCGCATGCCGGAATCCTACTGACATAGACTCTGCCATCTCTATGATGGCAGAGTCATGTGACCCGGCCAGGAGCCACTTTCATTGGCTCCTGACCGTGTCTATCAATGTAAGCTAATGGGAGCGGCTTACATTGATAGACACAGCCAGGAGCCAATGAAATCGGCTCCTGACCGGCTCACATGGCTCTGCCGTCATAAAGACAGGCAAAGCAAGTGAGCTGTGGTGAGAGAGACGTCAGATTTGAGCGGCACGATCGGCGGGGAGCGACGGAAACGGCAGATGCGCGCTGCGGCGGTAATTGAAATCTATGCCCTGCCAGCCAGGAGCCCACCAAAACAGGGCGTAGATTTCAATCACCATGGTCCTAAAGTAGTTAATTAAGTTTAAGTGCTCTTGTGGATTAATAAAGAAAAAGTTCTTTGTGTGGGTGTTTGCTTGTGACTGCTATAGTTCGAACATTCATTTACTAGAATTTTGACAACCGTTTGCATCCCCTGATATAAGAGTTGCAAATATTTGCCACTTGATAGGAGACATTTTTTTTTTGTAAACCCAAGCCAGGAAATCTGATTTCAAACTCTAAAATAACCTGAATTGTTCTCCAGCTGCAGAGAGCCTTTGTAAATCACGTCCAGCTTCAGGGATGCGAGTTGGATACCTTAAACATAATAGTACCTCTGTGATCCGTTCATGGTTCCGGTTGAATTACTTGTTTCTTTATTAACATTTCTTTTGTTCTACATTGGAGAAATCACATGCTCAGTCGGGTGTAAACATTCTTACTCTTCTCCTTACTACGTAGATCTTTTATCATTTTACCAAAAATATAAAACTTTAATGCAAGTAAAAAATGTCCAGTTTTCATTGCAGAATTTTTTTTTACTGTACAATTTGTAGCAAAAAAATGGTCCTTTTCACATGTACATCATATTCTAAAACTCCGAGTAGGAAACATGACCATACAAGAGAAGTACACAGCCGGGTCACAATATAGCTCTTGTCTCTTTTTTCTTTTTGTCATAAAAAAGGAAAATTATACATTATATCCACCTTGTTAGTTTTTGTTTTGTTTTTCTCTGTACAAAATGCTTAAGAACAATGTCAATGACCATTGCAAGTGTAGAAATAAAATTAAAACAGAGCTAATGAAGTCCAATACGGCTGAAAGCACTTTATCCACCTCTCAGTCACAATAAAGTCATTAATGAGAATGGTGGTGGACGACCCAAACATCCATAAAAGTCCTTCGAATAACGTTGATACTCTCCGGGAATTTTATATAACTAGGAAGTGCAAGCCGTCAAGGATATCCTGCTACTCCCAGTCGAAACGCTTGATTGTGTTGCTGACATCTGGAATGACAATTTTATCTTGTCATATCTCATTAAATTTTGAGCACTATTTTTTTTTTTTAAATTAGTATCCTCCAGGGAAAGATGAGACTTTGGACAGCCTGCATGTATGTTCGCTCTTCAAATCTCTAACTGTTGCCTATCTACATTTCTACGATGGTCAGCTTTTGACCCACTAAACCTTGTATCCCATTAGAAGCTTCACAGTAGATTGTTACATATTTGCTTTTGCACCTATAAAATATGATCTTCCCAACAAGGCACTGTTTTAGGTCAGACAGAGCTGTTAATATGTAGATAAGCAACACTTAGAGTTGTGAAATCTGAACATCTCCCATTATAAAGATGATATAAGCCCTTCCACCCAGTAAAGTGGCCAAAATATTCCTATGCTGTACTTTGCCACCTGTATCAAGTTCGGGGATAAAGTTCATTTTTGCAGCATAACCCTGGTTTATAAATTCTGAAATATAATTTTTAACTGAACACTTACCAACATCCTATCCCTAAAATTAAGGACTTCTTAACTAGTAATACTAATTCAATTTTGTGAACTTTAGGACCTTCTTTTGAACATTCATAATGCAGATTTAAAAAATATTTTCAGAAAAAAAGCCTGCTACTGTCTGATGCACAAAGAAAAGCAACGCTGAAAAAATATATAAACGATCTCTAGAACTTTCTTATTTTATTTTTTCTTAAAAATATATATATATTTCCATATCATACTTCTTTTTAAATTTATTAAGGATCAATGACTATTCTCAAATGATACAACAATAAATAAACTCAAATTTGATTTAAAAAGAAGAAAAATAAAGAAAACTTTTGAGGTGACCACGAAATGGTGTTGACTTGAATAGTTGGTGGCTTCATCACTTCACCGACGACTCAAACGATTCTTCGTCAAAGGGTCATACTTAAAGACAGGAATGCATATTCCCTCTTTAGCCATGATTTTCCCATGTTTTTAGGCTAAAGAGCACTTAGACTATAGCATGTGCTTCTGATATGCTTGGCTGAACAGTCCACCACTTCTTGTGCTTAGCACAACTGGCTCAATTTGTGTCATGGTAACTCCTGCTGTGGGTTTCATTGTGCTACCCACCTCTGTATCCAGAGACCTAGAAATTCATATGGAATTTAACTCTTGTACTCTACCCTTGCCATTGGCAATAGCAAGTTAATTGATAAATGTATTTACACTGTACTTTCCATTACCCATTCTGAACTGTCATAGGTACATTTAGTCGTGTTCCCTACAAGTTCGCTGTCGTCATACTGTAATAGCATCCCATTAACTGAGAGGCTTCTAGTCCACATATTTGTGATATTTCTTGGGTAACTACAGCACTGTGTTGTGGCAAAGTCCCCCATGTCAAATGAATGGCTACGTTTTGCCTTTCCCTCCAAGGGTAACATAAGGAGGCTACGAACTTTGGACTGTTGGTTGCCCAACAAGGGCTCTTTGTCTGACAGGTGGACTGTGGTTGAAGTCCTGGAGTCCACAGTGTCCTCCTTTTTCTGACACCTTAACTCCAGGGATGCAAAAGCACCCATAAGTCTATCAATATTGTGTTTAGACCTAGAGACAGGTCTCCACTTATTAGACAGAGTGCTTTGGTTACTCTGTAAGCTATAGTCGTCACCTTCGGGGGTATTCACAGAACTAGAAGAGGAGGAGACACTACTGTGCACTGAGCCACAGTTGAATTCCATAAGTTCATTCCGCACCACCACCTTTGGATTGGTTTGTGGTGCAACCCCATTCTGCACTGAATTTCCTCCATTAGTTTGGGAATAAACATTGCTGACATTGGACATCTTCCCCTGGGAATTGTTGCAAATTTTATATCTTACCATTAATATAACAATGAAGATCAGTAATGTAGCAACTATGATGCCTCCAATTACTAGAATCATAGTTCCCCCCAAGAACTGGCTGTGCATGGACTGGCACTGCTGATAGTCCTCTTGGGTGAAGAACTGGGCACATCCCACTATGTTGGTAGCCGTTAGGGTGGTGGCGGTGTCATCCCAGATGGCCAAGACACACAGGTCATACGCTGTCCCAGAAACAAGGTTATTCACAACAAAGGCTTTGTTTGAAGCTGGTATCATCCTAGAATAAACCCAAGAAAACGAGAAATTACCATAGTGCATAGACTGGATGCATACATATCTTATAAAACATCATAAAATAATTAAACGTTCATAGTAAAGCTATAGCTCCCAATAACACTGCGTACTCATGTCAAGATAAACTTTATTCATCTGTCAGCAGAACATATCTGGCAATACAACTCTTATATATGAAAGAAAGACAATTATTGTTATAGGTGAAAACTTTTATTGGCTCCTATGACTTCATATATTTTCAGCAGCAACTTTATGAGTACACAAAGTTCTTTTCTTCAAGATTTTTCCATCTTGACAAATAGAATGGAGAGTTTTTGAAAGCTTTCTTCTGAAAATATATTTAGTGAACCAATAAAATATATTATTACCAACATGAATTCATTTTCTCACTTTCAAGGACAACTGAAGGAAGAGAAATATAGACGCTGCCATATTTCTTTCCTTATAAGCAACACCAGTTGCCTGGCTGTCCAGCTGATCCTCTGCATTTAATACTTTTAAGGTGGCCATACACTGTCCCGATTCGCGGCCGTTTCGACAGCAGATTCGATCCTGGGATCGAATCTGCTGCCAATTGTTTGCGCTAAATGCACCCGCCGATCCGATTTCCTCCCGAAAACGGATCGGTCCATCAATCGCGTCGTGCGGGAAATTACCCTCGATCGCCCGCGGGTAGGGTGCGCGTCACTAGCGGCGGCCGATCCGATTAGGTATACATTACCTGACGCTGGCTCCCGGGCGTCTTCTCCGCGCTGCACCGCTCTGTTCCGGCTCCATCCCGGCGCTTCCTGTGTCACTGCAGTGACCAGGAAGTTCAAATAGAGGGCGCTCTATTTGAACTTCCTGGTCACGGAGTGACACAGGAAGCGCCGGGATGGAGCAAGAACAGAGCGGTGTGGTGCAGCACGGAGAAGACGCCCGGGAGCCAGCTTCAGGTAATGTATATGAGGGGGGGGGGGAGGGCACAGGCGGCAGGAGCAGCTCAACAGATTGTGATCGGTTTCAGGCTGAAATCGATTCACAATCTGTTTGCAGTAAAGGCAGCCATACGATCCCTCTCTGATCAGATTCGATCAGATAGGGATCTGTCAGCTGGTCGATCTAATGGCAAATCAACCAGTGTATGGCTACCTTTAGCCATAGACCCTGAACAAGCATATGCAGATAGGGTGCTCTGACAAGATTGTCAAATCTGACAAGATTAGCCACATGCATGTTTCAGTGTTGTTATTCAGACACTAAAGCAGTCAAATAGATCAGTAGTGCTGCCAGGCAACTGGTATTGTTTAAGAGGAAATAAATATGGCAGCCTCCATATTTCTCTCACTACAGTTGTCCTTTAATTATCTTTGATAAAATGGTACCACTTACTAACACAACTTAAAGTGAACCAGAGATGAAGCACCCTCATGTATTTTACCATATATATCAGTGGGAACATTAGAGAAAACACCTACCCTGCTCTCTGCTTCCTCCTTCACTGCTCAGCCTGCTTGTTATCAGCCCTGTTAAAATCCCTGACTGAACATTCAGTCTGGCTTTGCTCAGGAATATAGCTGAGTCATTATAGCAGAGCCAGAAGGGGGCAGGCTTGGGCTTGAAAAGACATCAGAGAAGACAGACTCAGCTATAATGATTCCTGAGCAAAGCCAGGCTGAATGCTCAGTCTGGGAATTTATCAGGGCTGATAACAGGCAGGCTGAGCAGTGAAGGATGAAGCAGAGAGCAGGGTAGGGGTTTTCTCTAATGTTCCCACTGATATATATGGTAAATACATTAGGGTGCTTCATCTCTGGTTCACTTTAAAGTACCCCTGAACTGTTGATTAGTCTAAAAAAACCTCCACCACATAATTACTTACCTACTCTGCAATTCCTGTGCTGTATTGTCCATCCTGTCATCTCTGCTGTTCAGCCGCAGGGTCCTTTCGTAAACCCCGGCTTTTTCACAACAGAATGGTGCTGACCCGGAATTACTTACGGGGTCAGCACCATTCTGTTGTGAAACAGCCGGGGGTTTATGAGAGGACACTGCAGCTGAATGGCAGGGATTACAGATTGGAAAATACAGCGCTGGAATCGTGGAGTAGGTAAGTAATGATGTGGTGGGTTACCGGCACACGTCCCTATCAACAGACATTCCACCTCAGCGCTCACACATCTACTGCACGCTGAGAGCTGTCCAGAGCAGGCCTGAGGGGCGGTAACTAATCCACAAGGGGCGTGATCCGGGATAAAAAGGTGTTTTTAGGCACGGACTGGGCGCATACAGAGGAGGAGAACTACCACTTTCCCCCGCCCGCCCATAATCGACATTCGCCCTAGTCAAAGTTTACGACAGAGCAGAGCAGGGACCCGTGCGTGCACTGGATGGTGTGCGATCCACTGGACCGGACACAAAACATTATTCATAGCTTGCAAACCCCACTCTTAGTTCAGGGGTACTTTAAAGAGGAACTGTAGTGAAAATAACATAATGTATAAAATTCCTCGTTTTTTTACAATATTAATTTATAAATTATTCACTCAGTGTTTTTCCTATTGTAAAATCTTTTCACCTGATTTACATTCTGAAATTTATCACAGGTGGCCACCACATCTTTAGTCCTATCAGAAGATCTCAGCGGAATATTTGTTACTGAGCGTTCTATACACAGAGGTGAAATACTGCTTGCACGGCAGTTGGAAACAGCCGTTATTTCCCACAATGCAATGAAGTTCATCGACTGCCAGGACCATGGTCAGGACCTCACACTGTGGGAGGGGTCTTACCACAATACCAGCCATATAGATGTCTCTGATGACCTATTCCAGAAAAGTTAAATATTTCTCATGGGAAATGGGGCATTGGCTACTCATTGGGATGGAATTCGATCCGGGGTTAAAGTTCCTCTTTTAACTATAATGAAACTGGACTTACGTTCTTTAACTGGAAGAAGGAAAAAGATCATAAATGATCCATCAAACCTCGTCTAGGAATTAAAAAAATGCAATCCTGTAAAGCTCACAACCTTTGCTTGGGCCATATCAGATTATACTGATTGTTGCAAAAAGACTAGAAAATTAGAATTTCCTTAACTTTAGCAAGAACTAATTTTTTAAATAATGTATACAAACTATTGTGGAAGTGTCTAAGTGAGTAGGGGCACTTACTTCCTGGAACAAGACAACCAAATAATGGTCGGAGATGTTTACTGGGCATCGAGTACAGCATGGTAGGTGGGTTATATCCAGTTCAATAGGTAACATTGCCAGGTGGCCAAACCTACCAGTGTGAGCACCTATATACCATTAGGTGGACAACCCTAACACAGGACATATCAAGCCGCAGTGAAGATATCTTAAAAAGAGTAGTTATTGTAATTAGTATTTCTATTGCAACGACAGTCCTGCACAGCACCCACAGCAAGGACATATTTTAAATAAATTCAGGACAATCTGGATTATCTTTTTTTTTCTTACTGTGGTTGCCAGAATGTGACAATTATCATAGAACACCTAAGTTACATATTTTTCTACAATCACCATTAGGTCCATCTATGATTTAGGCAAAAGCATTCAAGCATGCCTGAATTGAAATGTGACATAATAAAATAAACATAAGTTCATATAATACTAAGCCTATTGAGAACTTGCCAGAATTTACTTTTCTATAGCAAGAGTTAAAGAGACTCTGTAACTAAATTTTCATCCTTATTTCTTCTATCCTATAAGTTCCTATACCTGTTCTAATGTGCTCTGTCTAACTGCAGCTTTTTCTAGTTGCACAGTGGCTGTATTATCTCTGTTATATGATATAATCCTCTCTCCTCTGTCAGCTCTGTCGGGCTGAGGCAGTCAGGCTGGAATGTGCTGTGCTGCTTGTAATTGGATAGAAGCTATACACACCCTCTCTAGCCCCCCTGCACACTCTGTATGACTCACACACTGAGCTATTCTCAGCCTATCACTTGCTATGTCTTTTGTTTGTAAACACTGCATAATAAATGGCAATTACAAGCCAGGATTGCAGCAGGGAGTGGCAGAAACAGCACAGAGGGGCTCAGGAGAACATAATGAATAGAATGGTATGCTTTTTATTGTAAGAATTTTAGAGTAAAGATTCTCTTTAATATACAAATGTTTTATCTTTGCAAATAAGGCAGTTGTATGCAGCCACAGCTTTCCTGAAAAGCAAAAAGAGGTCAAAATACTTTAACAAATAATTCTGATAACAACTCAAAGGTACGAGTATTTTCTTGCTTGCTGGAGGCATAAAAGACATTTTATTTATAAGATGTGAAAATATCACCTAGGAGAAAACTTGGAAAAAAAGTGAGTGAGGATGAAAAATGATCTCCTAGGAGGAAACTTCAGGGAAAAAGTGAATTAATAGGGCCCTTTATCTGTTGCTCTTATTAATGACGTCTCCTTATTTGTTTATCTCATTTTATTAGTTGAGGTGAAAATACTGTATGCTTGTTCAGGGTCTATAGATGAAAATATTTGAGACACAGGATCAGCAGGACAGCCAGGAAACTAGAATTGCTTAAAAGGAAAAACAATATGGCAGCCTCCATATCTTTCTCACAACAGTTGTCCTTTAAGCTTGATTCAGGAAGTTCTGCCTCTAAGTATATTTGGAGAGGTGTGATGTCACACCTTGTCACGTCATTATAAGAAGGTGTTAGAAAAGCACCCCCCCCCCCCCTTTATTTTCAAAACTTCTTCTGCATAAACCTATTTGGGGTTCATGTTTAATGGAACCTGAATTAGCGCATCATTGATACAGTCAGACACTTTCACATAAAAATGCTTACAGATGAGTTGAGGTTGGACAGCGTAATCACAAGATCATAGAAGATAAATTAATGCTCTATTCAAACATATTCACACTTCTTCACAATATGAATGTAAAATTAGCATTTCATTGTTAGATATGAATTTCAAAATGAGCAGTCATATTTTTTTTTTAATGCATAAAATCCTTGTAAAGCTGCAAAGAACAAACCAAAAATAAAAATAATGTAAAGAAAAAACAACAAAAAAAACATTGCATGGACAATATGCTTTGTGAATATAACTTACAGAATATAATACATATGCAGTAAAACTGGCTTTTAAACAGAGAGACACATCTTCACACATGATACTTTATATTCCCAGGGCTTCCTAGAATGGTTAAAGCAGTAGGGAAAGCCATACTATCCCAGGGAAAAACATGCATTTAAAGAGAATCTGAAGCGAGTATAAAACTCGCTTCTTCTCTTATATTCAGCAGGGGCATGTGTGCCCCTGCAAAACCGCCGCTATTGCGCCGCACAACGGGGGTCCCTTACCCCCCAAATCCCCTCTGTCTTCACCGGGGATCTCTTCCGCATTGAGGCAGGGCTAACCGCTGCAGCCCTGCCTCACGCGCGTCTGCCAGCGCGTATCTCCGCCTCTCCCCCGCCCCTCTCAGTCTTCCTTCACTGAGAGGGGCGGGGGAGAGGCGGCGATGCGCCGCGGATAGACGCGCTGTGAGGCAGGGCTGCAGCCGTTAGCCCTGCCTCTAGGAGCAGCAAAATCTACGACCCGGTCGTAGATTTTGCAGGGGGGGAACTGGGGGGTAAGGGACCCCCATTGTGCGGCGGAATAGCGGCGGTTTAGCAGGGGCACACATGCCCCTGCTGAATATAAGAGAAGAAGCGAGTTTTTTACTCGCTTCAGTCTCTTTAAAGGGACTCCGAGCAGTGCAGAAACTATGGAAAGATGCATATCATTTTAAAGCTCTCTTTCTCCTCTTTCCAATGATATATAAACCGCCGCCCTACACCTTTTAGTTTTCGCTATTTTCGCGATTGAAATTGCCACGGCCGCGATTTCAATCGCGAAAATAGAGAAAACTAAAAGGTGTAGGGCAACGATTTAGGTGTCGACAGAAAGAGGAGAAAGAGAGCTTTAAAATGATATCCATATTTCCATAGTTACATTGTATTACACAGGCCGACTTCTTCTGCTGAATGGAGCTGCTGACACTGGGGAAAGTGTCGTCCTGTGTAATACAAGTAACTATGGAAAGATGGATATCATTTTAAAGCTCTCTTACTCCTCTTTCTGGCGACACCTAAATCGTCGCCCTACGCCTTTTAGTTTTCTCTATTTTCGTGATTGAAATCGCGGCCGCAGCAATTTCAATCATGAAAATAGTGAAAACTAAAAGGCGTAAAGCGGCGGTTTATATATCATTGGAAAGAGGAGAAAGAGAGCTTTAAAATGATATGCATCTTTCCATAGTTTCTGCACTGCTCGGAGTCCCTTTAAGTCTACTTAAATAACATATGTATGTGCAATATGTGCAATATGTATATATGTGCAATATATATATGAGCAATGTATATATGTGCAATATGTATGTGCAAAATGTGTTCACATTTAAATGTCAGTAAATTTTATATAGTAAATGAAGAGAAAACTGTTCCTGGCATGTTCCATTTTTACTTCTTCTGACTGAAGCCAATTCTGATGTCATTTCCTTCCTAACTTTTTTTTTCCTCCTAGAATCTGCACTGTTATATCTAGCTTGCTTTGTAAACTCATGTGAGCACAGCACAGATTGCATTTCAGCAGCTTTTCCATTCTCAGCCTCAGCCTGTCACACTGAGCCAATCAGTCAGTGGGGAACAGGAATGTTGACAAGATTAATTCTTATCGGTAACGTACCAAATAGATGAGATTTATTACCGCAGAAACATTTCTGATTAGATTGGAATGCGGAATGCTTGCAATGCAGGATTAGGTTGCAGGCTGCATAATAAACACAGAGTAGCGGGTAAATGAAATTTGATTTTGTGGCTGAAAATTACACTTTAAAACTCTAGTCGTAACAAAGCAATTTGTAAGGTTTCTAATGACAAAGCAGTTTATTATATTATTTTTTTTTGTTATAACCTATGAAGGCCTCTATCTCCAGGCATGATTAAAGTATCTTTTCAGAGTTGGAAGAAAGTACTAACCTTCCCAGGAGAGATCGCACAGTAAGTTTAATTTGAAAAAGACATCCGTCCATCAATTTCAACCAGAAAAAAAAAAAAATCACTGTCCTGAACCCACACATACTCCACTTGAGTCCTAAGGGAAGGCAAAATATGCTTACAAGGCTGAGGCCAATTAGCCTTAAAAGGGAAAAATTCCTCCCAGACTCCAGATGGGAGTCAAATAAATCCCTGGATCAACTCTGTCGGGAATTGACTAATAATTAAAGCTGTGGATATCCTCCAATGCAAGGAAAGCATCGAAGCTCTCTTTAAAGAGACACTGAAGCGAAAAAAAAATTATGATATTATGATTTGTATGTGTAGTACAGCTAAGAAATAAAACATTAGGATCAGATACATCAGTCTAATTGTTTCCAGTACAGGAAGAGTTGAGAAACTCCAGTTGTTATCTCTATGCAAACAAGCCATTAAAGAGGAGCTGTTAGGTATAAGGTCTCAGAGAAAATAAACACATATATCAGTAGCTAAAGATTGGCTGTACTTACATTACATATGCATTTCACTGTCCACGTTTGGATTTCACAGAATTTGTATATAGTATATGCAGAGATAGATGCTCCTGACAGCTCATGGCAGGCTCCATGTTTTTCTGTCAAATGTGTCGTCATGTCCTGCCTGCTTCCTGATCACAGAAAAGCTGGTACTAAATAACACAGTGTGCAGTGAATATTAATGAGCCATGTGGCTAGGAACAATAGCTGACTCCTGCAGTGTACTCTGCCCCGAGATTTATCAGTGCTACGCGCTGGACTGATTAGAAGCTGCTGTAATGTCTCATTAGCAGCCGAGGGGAGGGCCCCAGAATGCTTTGCAGTTTAGTATGCGGCTTGCGTCCTTATGGGTCTATAACAGCCTTTAAGATAAGCACACATCAAAGGTAACTGAGATTTTTATCTTCACTAATGGCTTTTGAGCTTCCTTCTAAACTGTTTAACACAGGAGAATAGAGGTTTAAATTAGCTTCTGCAGCCTGACAGTTACTCTTTAAGCTCTCCGACTAAGTTAGTCGTGGAGAGGGCTGTTATCTGACTTTTATTATCTCAACTGTAAGTGAACTGTTTACTTTTTCTCTGCTAGAGGAGAGGTCATTACTTCACAGACTGCTCTGAAAGAATCATTTTGAATGCTGAGTGTTGTGTAATCTGCACATATTATAGAATAATGCAATGTTAGAAAAAACACTATATACCTGAAAATAAAAGTACGAGAATATTTTCTTTGCTGCTAATCTTCTAGAAATTATTCATAGTACACAACCAATTCATTATATCATATTTTTTTTCGCTTCAGTGTCTCTTTAAATGCAGATTAAGTGTTTGCCATAACTACTTCCTGAGGTAAGATATTCCAAATGTTGACCACTTTTACTGTAAAGGACCCCCAAAACTTTTTTTCTCTCCATACGCAGATTATCTCCTCTTGTCCATTGTACAAGCCTAGGGACAAAAAGCTCATCTGCCAAGCTTTTGTATTGCCCTGTGATGCACATATACATGTTAATGATGACTAGTGCTTACATTGGTGTCCAGAATACTGAGTAGGGACAGCACAGACGCGTAGTGGTTAGCGCTCTCACCTTGCAGAGCTGGGTCCCTGGATCGAATCCCAGCCAGGTCAACATCTGCAAGGAGTTTGTATGTTCTCCCCGTGTCTATGTGGGTTTCCTTGGGTCACCCCAAATTCCTCCCACACCCCAAAAACATACAGATAAGTTAATTGGCTTCCCCTAAATTGGGTCTAGACAACAATAAAGACACTACACAATACATATGTAGACATATGACTATGGTAGGGATTAGATTGTGTGCTCCTCAGAGGGACAGTTAATTGACAAGACAATATACTCTGTACAGTGCTACATAAGATGTCAGTGCTATATAAATACTAAATAATAATAATAATACTGAAGATCTGTGTGTTGGCTGAGCGAATGACTGCAAAGCTAGTCTAGTTTTATTTTAATGATTATTGGGTAAGGCGTGAAGGGTGGAGGTGGTAGGAGAGAAAGAAAGGGAAAGATATGGGGGAGGGAAGAATGGAATGAAGCTTGAAAAAAGAAGGTGGGAGGAGAAAGGAAGAAAAGAAAAATTAGATGGAGTAAGGAAGCAAGGGATAGGGGAAAGGGAGGGATTGGAAGAGGGAGGGGAGAAAGGGTAGGGAAGGTGAGTAAGGAAATATAAGGATGGGAGGGAAGGAAGGAAGGAAGGAGGGAAGGAGAGAAGGAGAGAAGGAAGATAAAAAAAGATGGTGGGAGGAGAACGGAAGAATCAAAAATGAATTAAAGGGAGGGGGGAAGGATGAAGAAGGTAGGTATTGAGGGAGGGTGGAAAGGAAGGAAACAAAGGGAAGGAGGTGGGGGGAGGAAGTAAGGAAGGTTGGAAGGAAGGAAGAAGGAAGGAAGAGGAAGTAAAGAGAGACAGTAGTAAGGGAAAGTAAAGGAAAAAAGATGAGAGAAAAGAAAGGTAACGCAAAAGAGAAGTGAGGAGTAAAAGAGACAGACTGGAAGGAATGCTAAAATGGAAAGGGGTTGAAGGGGCAAGTAGGGAAGGGAGCTAAATGATTATCTACTGTACTGTAAGTAAGACACAAACCAGCAGACAGTCCAGGCTAGTCACATCATGTTCTGCTCTATCAGACTGCATGTTCTAGATACACCTGGGACTTCTACTCCCCCAGGGACCACTGTACAAATGAGCAGATGTAAGGCTGGTAGGTAGGGCACACAGCGAACCTAGGCAGCTCAAGCAGCACATCTCGGTAACATTGGGTTTTGTGCACTTCCCTCAGATCTGGTTATACAATATGCACCACTATGCATTCTGGGACTTGTGGTTTCACAACATCTGGGAACAATTGGTTCCTCCTGCGTAACAAGCAGCATAAGGACGAGACTTCATTAAAGGGATACTGTAGGGGGTCGGGGGAAAATGAGTTGAACTTACCCGGGGCTTCTAATGGTCCCCCGCAGGCATCCTGTGCCCACGCAGCCACTCACCGATGCTCCGGCCCCGCCTCCGGCTCACTTCTGTAATTTCAGACTTTAAAGTCAGAAAACCCCTGCGCCTGCGTTGCCGTGTCCTCGCTCCCGCTGATGTCATCAGGAGCGTACTGCGCAGGCACAGACCATACTGGGCTTGTGCTATACACTCCTGGTGACATCAGCGGGAACGAGGACACGGCAACGCAGGCGCAGGGGTTTTCTGACTTTAAAGTCTGAAATTCCAGAAGTGAGCTGGAGGCGGGGCCGGAGCATCGGTGAGTGGCTGCGGGGGCACAGGATGTCTGCGGGGGACCATTACAAGCCACGGGTAAGTTCAACTCATCCCCCCCCCCCCCCCCTACAGTATTCCTTTAAGCAGCTTAAACCTCACACAATCATCATTCAGCAGAGAGAAAGAGGCATCTGCCCAGCATATCAACACATCTTCCCCTTCCTGCCTCCCCTTTCCTGCTTCCCTAAATGTGAACGGCGCACAAATGAGGACAAACCAGAGGCAGGTTCCTTGCCTCGTCCCCCTGGGTGGAATTGCAGCTGAACACATCAAACAAATAGAGCGCGTTTGAAAACAAGGTTGTATTAACTTCCTTCCTTTGACTTTCATCTCCAAGCTTCCCAGAATAGAGCGGCGTAACAATTATAGCTCCTATCAGCAGCCGTTCAAGTGCGCGTTATTGATTTGTGTAGGTGAGATTTAATGCATATCCTGCAGAAATGGCTCGGCTTTCCCCAGGACGCCCAGCCTCGTGTCCCACAACCAGCGCAGGCCAATTAGTTTAGGAAGAAAAAGGTTAAATTATCTCTGAATTATTTTGCTGCTCTCGTTTCTTCTCTCCCTCCCTGCGGGGACGTGACGGATCGCAGGTTGTGGACTGAGCTGCCCAGACACACTTGGAGTCCAACGCTTAAGGGGCCCATACACTTAACAATTTTCCCTCTGATATACAGCAGATTCAATCACTGTGATCGAATCTGCTGTGAAATCAGTGCGCAAACACTGACAGAACGATTGATTTCTGTCCGAAATCAATCATTCCCGTCAATTCCCTTCGAGCCGTCCGTGCGGAAGATTTTTCTCGATCGCCGGCGGGTCGGGAGTGCGTCGATAGCGGTGTTTGAATGCCCGACGACCGACGCAATACAGCGGCAATACATTACCTGATCCGGCCGGCGCATATTCCCACTGTCACCGCTGCTCCGTCTCCGCGCTGGGCTCCGAATCCAGCAGGCTTCACTTCTTCCTGTCCCGGCAGGAAGTTTAAACAGTAGAGCGCCCTCTACTATTTAAACTTCCCCGGACAGAATGAAGTGAAGCCAGCCGGAACCCGGAGCCGAGTGGAGAAGAAGACAGCGGTGACAGCGGGGATACGCACCGGCGGAGCAGGTAATGTATGGGGGGTAGGGGGGCAGCGGCAGCACCACCACAGATCGTGATCGGTTTCATGCTGAAATCGATTCACAATCTGTTTGCAGTAAAGGCAGCCATACGATCCCTCTCTGATCAGATTCGATCAGAGAGGGATCTGTCTGTTGGTCGATCTGATGGCAAATCAACCAGTGTATGGCCACCTTTACAGGGATAACGTCAGAGCACAGAAATTAAATCTGGAAACAAAACTACTGTCTTAGTATCGGTCAGCAGAGTTCATTCGGGTAAACATACGGTGCAGTGCAGCTAAATTGATATGTGGGCCTCTGTGATGATGAATATCTGATTGTTTGAACAGACCACAAGAGATTCTTCGCAGTCTACTGACCACTTTTGGCCAACACCAGTGATGATTGTAATCAGCTAATTACGAGTACACAAAATGCCTAAACGTAATTACAAATTGTTAATTGATTTTGTTTAAGCATTTATAATTATGCATGAATTTACACGTCATTTCGTGCTGACTTTGGTGGTAAATAGCAAAGCCCCCATACATGCCATGGCTCCCAAAATTGCTACACATTAAAAATAATTTTTCAAAAAGACCTTGTAGTTTTTGAGAAAATCGATTTTAAAAAATGTAAGGAAAAATGTTTTTTTTTTTTAACTCACAAAAATGACCAATTTTCTTTGGATTTTTAAAAAAAAATTTAATACAAGGTCTTTTTGCAAAATAATTTTTTTGACTTTTACCCACTATTCTCCTTAACCATGTAGCAATTTTGGTAGCAATAGCATGTATGGGGGCTTTGCTATTCACCGCCAAAGTCGGCACAAAATTACACATAAATTCATGCGTAATTACAAAAGCTTAGAATTGCATAGAAAAGGAATTACGGTTTTCCCCGAAACTTTGCATTACGATACTTAAATGCGAATTACGATGTGTAATTACGCACACAGGCGTAATTTCTGCTCATCCTTAGCCAACACACAGGTAGAGGTTATTGTGAAACAGAACGGACATCCCGACAAAATCTTTTCTTTAGAATTAACCTCAGTTAATTTTAAAGAAAGCATTTTGTTGGGATGTCCGTTCTGTTTCAAAATAACCCACTTGGGATTATGTTTGGAGACACGGGCATAACAATATCCCCGTGCAGGGCCGAGCCTGGGCGGGTGCTGCGGGTGCAAGGCACCCAGGCGCCTGCCTCTGAGAGGCGCCGCCCGGCCCCGCTCGCCCGGCCCCGCTCTCCCCCTGTGGCCGCCGCCGCCGCTTCAAGCTCCCTCCCTCTAGCCACCGCGTCAGACCTCGATCAGGCGGGCAGGCGCTAGGACCTAGCACGCCGCACTGATATGCGGAAGTGACATCACTTCCGCATATAGAGCGGGTGCGTCCGGCGCCCTTTTCCTGGTCGGGTCGCCCGCTGATTGAGGTCTGACTAAGGGCTGCTGAAAGGTGAGGGGGGGAGCGGAGGAGGGAGCGGCGGCGGCGGGGCGCGCTCCTGTCACTCACTAGCTATCCTGGGCACAGATACCACCTGGCTACCTATCCTGGGCGCACATACCCCCTGGCTACCTATCCTGGGCACAGATACCACCTGGCTACCTATCCTGGGCACAGATACCACCTGGCTACCTATCCTGGGCACAGATACCACCTGGCTACCTATCCTGGGCGCACATACCCCCTGGCTACCTATCCTGGGCACAGATACCACCTGGCTACCTATCCTGGGCGCACATACCCCCTGGCTACCTATCCTGGGCACAGATACCACCTGGCTACCTATCCTGGGCACAGATACCACCTGGCTACCTATCCTGGGCACAGATACCACCTGGCTACCTATCCTGGGCACAGATACCACCTGGCTACCTATCCTGGGCACAGATACCACCTGGCTACCTATCCTGGGCGCACATACCCCCTGGCTACCTATCCTGGGCGCACATACCCCCTGGCTACCTATCCTGGGCGCACATACCCCCTGGCTACCTATCCTGGGCGCACATACCCCCTGGCTACCTATCCTGGGCGCACATACCCCCTGGCTACCTATCCTGGGCGCACATACCCCCTGGCTACCTATCCTGGGCGCACATACCCCCTGGCTACCTATCCTGGGCGCACATACCCCCTGGCTACCTATCCTGGGCGCACATACCCCCTGGCTACCTATCCTGGGCGCACATACCCCCTGGCTACCTATCCTGGGCGCGTATACCCCCTGGCTACCTATCCTGGGCGCGTATACCCCCTGGCTACCTATCCTGGGCGCATATACCGCCTGGCTACCTATCCTGGGCGCATATACCGCCTGGCTACCTATCCTGGGCGCATATACCCCCTGGCTACCTATCCTGGGGACATATATCCCTGGCTATATATTCTGGGGACACTGTCTGTTTGTCATTATGTGCATTTACTGGTGAAAATCTCTCTTATGTGCATTTACTGGTGAAAATCTCTCATGTGCATTTGCTGGTGAAAAGCTGTCTTCTTATGTGCATTTGCTGGTGAAAAGCTGTCTTCTTATGTGCATTTGCTGGTGAAAAGCTGTCTTATTATGTGCATTTGCTGGTGAAAAGCGGTCTCTTGTTATGTGCATTTGCTGGTGAAAAGTGGTCTCTTGTTATGTGCATTTGCTGGTGAAAAGTGGTCTCTTGTTATGTGCATTTGCTGGTGAAAAGCGGTCTCTTGTTATGTGCATTTGCTGGTGAAAAGCGGTCTCTTGTTATGTGCATTTGCTGGTGAAAAGCGGTCTCTTGTTATGTGCATTTGCTGGTGAAAAGCGGTCTCTTGTTATGTGCATTTGCTGGTGAAAAGCGGTCTCTTGTTATGTGCATTTGCTGGTGAAAAGCGGTCTCTTGTTATGTGCATTTGCTGGTGAAAAGCGGTCTCTTATGTGCATTTACATGGGGAAAAGCTGTCTCTTATGTGCATTTAGTGGGGAAATTTTGTCAGTAAAAATAATCTTTTGTCAGTAAATTTTTAGGTATTTGTCAGTAAAAAAATAACGTGAAAGGTTGGCAACACTGGCAGGTTGCGCGGCGCAACGGGAAAGATACAGGCAGCCCACCTCACGCTTGGGCTTGGCGGGGGAGGAGCCTACGACAGCGAGAGTAGGGTGGCCGCAGGCAGCCATAAATACGCAGTGTGTGACTGCGTCGCACTCGCAGAGCCTCTCAGCCTGAGTCAGTCCAGAGACTAGCAGACTCGCAGGAAGCCAAAGCCAGCCAGGAGCAAGCCCATGGAAGAGGGGTAGGAATGGGGTATCACATGCATGCGGAAAGAGGTGGAAGGTGTGGGTGTGATTAGGCAGGACACTGGTGTGGTTATGTGGTTGGGCGCGGTAAATTTAACCACTCCCATAGGCGCCAGAGAAAATCTTGCACCCAGGTGCCAGGCACCCCAGGCTCGCCCCTGTCCCCGTGACCCCCACAATGGCAGGGGGCCCAGGGGCTCCTCTTCCTTCTATTCACATGCAGAGTAGCATGGGGGGTGTTATATTACCTGCTTTCAGTGCCCTGCACCTCCATGCAGCACACAAAGACAATACAAATAACATTTATATCACACTTTTCTCCTGGCGGACTCAAAGCACGAGAGCTGCAGCCACTAGGGCATGCTCTATAGGCAGTAGCAGTGTTAGGGAGACTTGCCTAAGGTCTCCTACTGAATAGGTGCTGGCTTACTGAACAGGCAGAGCCGAGATTCAGACCCTGGTCTCCTGTGTCAGAGGCAGAGCCCTTAACCATTACACCTTACAGCCACACCCTCTCTGCTGCCCTTCACCAAACTCACAGTCACATGACTTGCATCGGTCATGTGATAAGGAGCTGGTGAATGGCAGCAGAGAGAGTGTACTGTGATGCACACAGGAGACCCGCAGCACTGGAAACAGGTTACATTACACTCGCTACCTGTGTCCAGTGCTGCGGGTCTCCTCTGTACATCACAGCTCACTCTCTCTGCTGCCATTCCCCAGCTCCCTATCAGATGTGATTGGGAGCTCAGTGAGTGCGTACGGAACCCCATGGAAACCCCTTCAGAGCCGCAACACTTTGGCCAGGGATTGCTATACAGCCGCAATATGGATGTATAAAGATCCCTGTGGCAACTTTCCTATTTTTTTTTATTTTTTTTATTTTTTTAGGTTCAGTTTTATGTTCACTATAAGGTCTTTTTGAGAAAAATGTTTTCCTCTTGTACCCACTGTCCTTATCCATATACCTTGCATACTTGGTGTTTCTAGCATGTAAGGGGGCTTTGCTATTAATCTTTAAATTTGGCGGCCAATAGCCTGCCATGAAAGTCTATGGGAAACAAAATGTGTGTTCGAGGTGAATGGCAAGCAGGCCAATGTTCACAGAATACTTCCTGCTGGCACACTGTTCAGGCCATCTCTACTGCTACTCTGCATGGTGGGAGGGGGTGGCGAGGATGTCTGTTTACCGGCTGCCTGCCTGGTCCCTTATGGCTGGGTGAGGAGGTTATGGACCTAGGGGCTTCATACATGGTAGTTACACCCTGCTTGGAGACATTTTATTAATCAACTATGGCTCCACAGACAAGCAGAGATATAACTACTGGGGTAGAAGTCCTTGCAGTTGTTGGTGGCCTGAGGCCTCAACTACTTACACTACCTCCCTCTGAGACAGGGCTCCAGAGCCAGGGTTGCAGTGGTCACACTTGGTATGGGTGGAAGGAGTCATGTGTTATGGTGAGGAATCATGAAGGCCAAATGTGTTACAGTATCTCACAAAAGTGAGTGCACCTCTTACATTTTTGTAGTTATTTTATTCTATCTTTTCATGGGACAACACTGAAGTTATGACACTTTGATACGATGTAAAGTAGTCAGTGTGCAGCTTGTAGAACAGTGTAAATTTGCTGCCCCATCAAAACTAACTCAACACTCAGCCATTAATGTCTAAACCACTGAGGATTTTGATTGGTCTTTTGCAATCCAATGGGATGACTATGCTTCTGCAGGGGTTTTGGGCTAGATGCTGGAACTTGTCCCTGAGCCCAGGGTAGTGTCCAGCAGTGGAGAAGGACTCAAATAGCGGTGACAATGGTGTAAGGGTTTTTCGCCTTCCTCTGGATCAACAGGGATATGTGAGGGAGCAGGCTGGTGTTGTACTTTGTTCTCTGGTTGAACTCGATGGACGTATGTCTTTTTTCAACCCAAATAACTATGTAACTATGTCATAGACGGCAGCAGTGGTGGACCAGATACACGATGGTGAGTAATGTGAACATCTCACTGGATACTGTGACAGAGCACAGCATATCGGCTCAGAATATGTTGTGAACGCTAGAGTTGGGCCGAACGGTTCGCCGGCGAACGTGGTTCGCGCGAACTTAGGTGGTTCGCGTGCGGGTACCGCACGCGAACGTTTTGCGGAAGAAGTTCGGTTCGCCCCATAATGCACCTGAGGGTCAACTTTGACCCTCTACATCACAGTCAGCAGGCCCAGTGTAGCCAATTAGGCTACACTAGCCCCTGGAGCCCCACCCCCCTTATATAAGGCAGGCAGCTGCGGCCATTACGGCCACTCGTGTGCCTGCATTAGTGAGAGTAGGGCGAGCTGCTGCAGTCTCTCATATAGGGAAAGATTAGTTAGGCTTAACTTCTTCCTGGCTGCATACCTGTTCAGTGAGCCCTCAGCCCACTGCATACCTGTACTGTGATCCTGCCACTGCATACCTGTTCTGTGAACCCACCCACCACCACTGCATACCTGTTCAGTGATCCTGCCACTGCATACCTGTTCTGTGAACCCACCCACCACTGCATACCTGTTCAGTGATCCTGCCACTGCATACCTGTTCTGTGAACCCACCCACCACTGCATACCTGTTCAGTGATCCTGCCACTGCATACTTGTTCTGTGAACCCACCCACCACCACTGCATACCTGTTCAGTGATCCTGCCACTGCATACCTGTTCTGTGAACCCACCACTGCATACCTGTTCTGTGAACCCACCCACCACTGCATACCTGTTCAGTGATCCTGCTGCCACTGCATACCTGTTCTGTGAACCCACCACTGCATACCTGTTCTGTGAACCCACCACTGCATACCTGTTCAGTGAACCCGCCACTGCATACCTGTTCTGTTCAGTGGACCCGCCACTGTATACCTGTTTAGTGAACCCGCCACTGCATACCTGTTCTGTTCAGTGGAGTTTGGTGTGTCAGTGTGAAGCAGTACCTTAATTACACTACCTGATTGATGTATACACATGCAAGATGTTTTAAAGCACTTTAGGCCTGTCATTTAGCATTCAATGTGATTTCTGCCCTTAAAACGCTGCTTTTCGTCAAATCCAGATTTTTCCCGGGGACTTTTGGCGTGTATCCCACTCCGCCATGCCCCCCTCCAGGTGTTAGACCCCTTGAAACATCTTTTCCATCACTTTTGTGGCCAGCATAATTTTTTTTTTTTCAAAGTTCGCATCCCCATTGAAGTCTATTGCGGTTCGCGAACTTTAACGCGAACCGAACCTTCCGCGGAAGTTCGCGAACCCGGTTCGCGAACCTAAAATCGGAGGTTCGGCCCAACTCTAGTGAACGCTAGTGATGATTGTAAACTGCTTATTATATTACATGAAACTTTGGAATTACGGCCATCCGAAATTACAATTTGGGCATTCAATTGATTTTGTGTAATCCATTTGTAATTTTGTGAAATATTCGTATAATTACATGTCAAGTTTATCGGTTACTAGCAAAACCCTCATACATGCTATTATCATCAAAATTGCTACATATGTTAAAGAGAGTCTGAAGCGAGAATAAATCTCGCTTCAGACCTCATAAATAGCAGGGGCACGTGTGCCCCTGCTAAAACGCCGCTATAGCGCGGCTTAACGGGGGTCCCTTCACCCCCAAATCCCCCTCGATACACCCGGGGAGCGCTTCCTGGTTGAGGCAGGGCTAGCCGCCGCAGCCCTGCCCCACACGCGTCTGTCAGCGCGTATCTCCACCTCTCCCCCGCCCCTCTCAGTCTTCCTTCACTGAGAGGGGCGGGGGAGAGGCGGCGATGTGCCGCTGACAGACGCAACTGGAGGCAGGGCTGCAGCCGTTAGCCCTGCCTCCAGGAAGCAATAAATCACGACCAAATCTGCAACCAAGTGTCGCATTGGTCGTTTTGGGGGTGAAGGGACCCCCGTTAAGCCGCGCTATAGCGGCGGTTTAGCAGGGGCACACGTGCCCCTGCTATTTATGAGCTCAGAAGCGAGATTTATTCTCGCTTCAGAGTCTCTTTAAGGAGAATAGTGGAAATAATTGTAATTTTTTGTTTTTCAAAAAGACCGATTTTTCATTTTTACAAATACTAAGGAAAAATGGTTTTTAAATGTTTAGTTTAAAAAATATTTTTGCTTTGCGTTTTTAAAATTGATGTTCTCAAAAAACTACAAGGTGTTTTTGATTTTTTTTGTGACTTGTTCTCTTCTTCTTAACATATGTAGCTATCTTAGTAACAATGACAAGTATGGGGGCTTTGATATTAACCACTAAAGTCGACACAAAATGAAGTGAAAATTATGCAAACTTGCAAAATTACGGTTTCTGATTATGTTTACCAACAAAATTAATTACGATATTTCCTAAAATTCTTCATTACGAGTTTGTATCGTAATGGAGAATCATGATGCAAAATTAGGATTAAGCAAAACTCCTGCTCATCACTATTGAATTCACCATTGTGCATCTGCCGTAGTGTGAGCCCAGCCTATCCCGGGACAAATATCTAGATCCCAAAGTTCAGCTTTGATGATATTTTCTAATTGAGGCAAAAAACAACTAAGAATTTTGGAAAAAAAGGATAAACATTTTTCAGACAGTATCATTTCAAAAGTATCTCTCTGCTTTTTTTGGGTGCTGAAGTCAAAAAGAACCCACATTGGTTCTTCTTTTATGCTAGAATTTAAAATCTGTAGTTTCCATGAGTTCAATGAGGGTTAAGTGAGTTTTCTGTAGAGCCTTTGCCGAGATGAATCCTTGTTTCCAGCTGACGGGAGTCTACAGGGATTGAACATCTCCTGAGGACACAAGGCAGACCTCGGGGCATCTCACCAGGTACACAAAGACTTTTTCTCCTATACTCAAGCTGTGAAGGCTTTCACTGAGCTAGTTCAATGCAAAATGAAATATCTATATCGGTGCTGCTCAGCCTATTTTAATCAGCATAAAAAAGTCATAGAAGACGAGTTACTTCTTCCTACGAGAAGACAACCTTTCTATAGCTCCAGGCAAAATATACCTGCTTTGCCAACCAACAATTAAAGGAAAACTATTTTTCTTTCACACAATAGTATCTGTCTTGGTTAAACCTTAATCTGGCCATAAATCTAGCAATGTTGCAGTCCGATCAACCATACGATTCGATAATGTTATCAAATCGGTTGGATATCGGTGTTGTAACAAGCATGCCCAATCTTTCGATCGATTTGGGGCTAAAATGGTCAAATACATCAACTAAGCATGCAGGAAAATCTCGGTCCGATGTGGTCGATCAGGTGCGCGGTGGACCTCTGTTCCCTGAAATGTAAATTTGCCCCTCTCCCGGTGCCCATGCATTATAAGCTCACCTGCTCCATCTGCGATGACTCCCAATCTTGTCTGCTGCTTCTCCCAAGTGCCGCAAGAGGCATGTATGTGACCTCACACATGCGCCACGTGCGTGTGTGCTGACGGTGCTCTGGGAAAGCAGCATAAAAGACTGAGACTCATTGCAGCTGGAGCAGGTGAGGTTACAATGCATGGGCACAGGGGGAGGGGCACTTTAACATTTGGGCAGACAGAGGTGGTGCAGGCAGTGTCACAAGGCCGATTCCATAGAGCTTCCATGCTGAAGTCAAACAGGAATCTGTATGCGGTACATGGGCAGTCAACAGATCTTTCTCCATTTCTAGCTGCATACATAACAAGATATAAATAAATATCCAGTAGCACCTCTCTCAACTGATTTGGCCGAAAGAAGGAGAGAGTAGTGAGTTATTTCTGAATTGCCTTTTAACCTGCCTTGATATAATTTTTTCATGTCAAAGTATATAAAAAAAATAGCTCAAGGCTAGGTGCAAACTCACTTCCAAATGGGGCCGTTTACCACAATGGACCAATAGACATGTCAAGGGACCCTAAATTAACTATGGATGTGTTCACACATGTCCATTGTGGCCTCTGTGGTGATGGAATGCAAAGCAGTGCTATCTATGACATGTCCTTTACAAATGATGCCAATCAGGGCCAGGGCAAGGTTCTTCAGTACAAGAGGCGGAGCCGGAGACTCCAAAATGCAGCCCCCTCTCTTGAGCTGTGCGTGCCCCAGTATGGGAAGCAAGCATGCCCCCAATATTAGCTCTCTCCCCAGTACAATAATCAGATGTGTCCCCTACAGTATTAGGCAGTCCCTCTGACAAGAATAATAGTTATTAGGCAGCAGCGCTAGTAGATGTAGCGACAGTAAGGGTTAGTATAATAGCCATATGTTCCCCACCTTTTTAAGTACAATAACCAGGTGTGACCCCTAATTTCCCCTCCTTGGTATAGTAGCCAAATGTGTTGCCCCTCCTTCTCCATAAGGCCAGCATAGGGGAAGGGGAGGTGGGCAGCGAACACACCACACACTGCCACACACAACCTGCAGGAGGGGGGCAGAGGAGAGGGAGAAGATAGATATAGATGATGGCCCACCTCTCCGCACCCTTGCAGCTGTGCGCCCAGAGGCTGGAGCCTACCCAGCTTCTGCCTCGGCCCTGATGCCAGTTAATGTGGACACCCAGTGACCTACTGTAATAGAATGCTTGATTTGCTGATGATTAAACATTAGGAAAAGAAGAGTTTTGATTGTCTTCGAAATTTGGTCATAGATAAGAATAGATCGAGAACAGGGATCATCAACTCTAGTCCTCAAGGGCCATATCTAGGCCAGAGTTTAGGATGGACAGAGAAATGGAGAAATGTATTCTCCTTTACCCACAATTAATTTGAGCTGTTCTAAAAATGTGTGAAGACCTTCAGCTCTTGAGGACTGGAGTTGGACGATGGACATCCCCGATGTAGAAGCATGATCAATGATATTCCTCAGCTGAAAAATGTCACCCCTAATCCAAGTGTGGGCGAAAAAGTGGGCAGAGCTGTTAGGTATATTTGGATTTAAAACTATTGCACATATGTGAGAAGGACACTTTTTCATTATAGTATGTGTTAGTACACTCAAAAATGTAACCCGTAACCATAATATAATGTAGTGCAATTAGCTGGGTCATGTTTGATATGGTGCAAGGAGGACATGTTTTTGCGCATCATGTGCAAAATTTCAAGAACTGCTGTGCAAAAAAAACCAAAAAAAAACTACCGGTACTATTGTGTTAGTGAATCAACCCGATGTTTTTTATTATTATTATTATTATTACTTTTGCTCCAAACAGGCACATTTCAAATATCAAGTACAAACATTATAAATTATTTTTGCACACAGTTTTTCACTTCATGTATGACTGCATAGTGAAGGTCTATAAATTATTAGTTTATGTTATTATTATATTTATAAACCACCAACCTATTGTGCAGGTCTGCATAATAAATAGGAAGAGAAGATAACAAACCTGCATACATAACAAGTAGGAAGTATGACACAGAAGGAGAAGAGGACCCTGCCATCGAATCTTTCAATGCATAGGTCTTGGAGATGCCTCAATATAGGAGAAATCTGGGTATAGCTGGTGGACTATAATAGTTAGTTAGTCTGATGAAGAAACCTAACTAGCTCAGAAATATCTCCTAGGAGGAGTAGGGCTAAGGGAACTGGACACAAATGTACAAATACATTGACATGTAATATATTTATATAGAAGACATTTAGGATAATGACATCAAAAATATATAACCTAAAATGGACATTGCAGTAGTTCAAGAACTAGAACAATTGGCACAACACATTATTGCTGGGTTGCCATCATATACATTTATTTGAACTTAAAATCTGCCCTTTTCAAAATGACTTGGTAAAAACAGATTAAACTTGGAAAATTGTAGAGGTACAGTTAGCTTGCTATAAAAGGGGGGGGGGGGGAATTGAGCTGTTTTTTAATACCCTGCCAATTTATTTGCAACCTACTTAGAAAGAACTATGACAGAAATGATCCTTCTTTCTTTAAACCTGTTTACACTGACTCTTGTTTTGCTATGAAATTGAATGTATTCCCTTACAGTACTGCTACTGTATTCATGTTGCTTTGATTATATCGTGTGATTGTGGCAGTGCTGAAAGGGTGTCAGGAAAAGGAAGCAAATTGTTATAAACACTCTACTAAAACTGACCTTGTTCCACAAAATCATAGTGAAATAATTCACAGTCCTGGAGCCTGCCTCTGGATTGTCTTATTAGTTCCAGCCCCTAGGCAAGAGCCAACATTGCCTTGTAGAAAACCGTTGTCTGCCCTCAATATAAAAATGTATGTTTCTTCTGAATTTATATTCCCTACAAGATAATAAGAGTCCTGGCTGAAATGCCACTTGGTTCAACCAAGTCTAAGTTTATGGGTTGGCGGTTTTTTCCTGTTCCTCAAATGCAAGCTTCTAATTAATGGACAACAATTGATAACAAAATGTAAAATAAAAAAGCATATTTATAAGAGTGTTTTCCCCAAGGTGAAATGCATAATAAATTACTTTTCTCCTATGTAGCTGTCACTTCTAGTAGTCAGTAACAATCTGACAGCTGACAGGTTTTTGACTAATCCATCACCTCTATAAGTGTAATTTTTGTGACTCCAGCCCATGGTCTGCTGGAACCCAATCACACGAGAAGACCTCCTAAGAGTACATCGCCGCCGCGGTGGAGGAAGAAGAAGCTGATCCAGCCATCTGGACAGATATGTAGGAGAGCTCCCTGCTGCCCACTACCCTGCTGCACATATCTTGCCGAACTTGCCAGGCTGGGGAAGACACACTTCCCCAGTGGCAGGAAATATCCCTGCAGCCAAATAAAGTTTGGCTGCTAAAAGGAAACCAGATATTAAGAAAGAGAAATAATCAATACTTACCCAGAGCTTCCTCCAGCCCCATAAGCACTTCTGAGTCCTACGACATCCTTCCGCGGTCTGCCGTTCAGAGTAACTGAGTCAATCGCGTCAGTCTAGGTCTACTGCGCATGCGTTGTAGGTCTTTGCATGCGCAGAATACTGGACCCGACTGAGTCTATTTTCGGGGCTGAACAGCAGACTGCGGGAGGATGGCGTGGGATTCAGACGTGCTTATGGGGCAGGAGGGAGCCCGGGGTAAGTGTCGATTCTTTCTCTTTCTTAATCTCTGGTACACTTCAAGGGTTAAGGCTGAAGAGTTATAATACCGTATTGATCTTTATATTGTTATCATATCTAACACAGTGCTACATCTTTTATGTTCCTTTAGTCTCTTACAAAATGTTGGTGGTCCTGGTTCACCATGACACAACTTACCAAGGTAATACGTAAAACATATCTAACATGATGATCATTTTTTCATACCCAAGAACGCCGTTGAAAATATATTCGTAAAATTTGCTCTGGATTAAATTGCTCATTTATGCCATTTGCCAGCCTCCATCTGAATCCCTGGAATGATTCTGACACCTCTGACAAGTTCAGAATGTCAATGAACATCTGCAAGACTTCGGCGATATGCGATTCACATTAGCTCTAGAGAAGGTCAGGTGTCGTTTAAGACGCATTATCAGAATATTTTTAAATAACGCTTTTATGCAAGTACAATGGGGAAAATAACCATGCCCTGGTAGTTTTTAGAAGAAAATGTACGAGGTTGCATTTTCCTTTAAAAGGTCAGCTATTTCCAGGAGAACATAAATAATACTTAAAGCAAAACCACTGTCAAAAACCGTACTTAATAAGCTGATTGAGGCGTATGAAAATAGCAGTTGATGATGATAGGGATTTGCCTGCTGTCTGTTTTTCTACCTGTGGTCTGTAGATGTTTTTTTTTTAATTCATGTTTTCAATCTCTCATGGGAGAACAGGAAGTCTGTGGCTCTGTGCTCTGGATTTGCATTCCTGAATGTATTTTAGAATAGCAGTTGGTTGCCCTAAAATGTTTGTCCTATATACAACTGTGATTGTCATAGTCACAAAGCTTGATTCATGACTTATCTTTCTATACACTTGATTCATCCACGGGTGGTAACATCTGGTGACCGCTCATGGCGGCGCAACGCTGAGACCCACGCTGAGGTGCAAGCCTCTGGGTCTTGGCCTGTCTCTGATGTAATTGGAGCGCACGGCGCTCAGCTCCCATTGGATAAGTGGCGGATGCGCTCTCAGTATGTGCTCCACCGCTGTAAACATTAACCATGTGTGTGCATAGCATGTCAGCCTCTCTGCTGACACGCTCTCTGCTGATTGGTTACTTTGGATTCCTTTACTTTCTGATTGGTTAGTCCTTGTATAAATGTAAGGTGAATACCCTCTGTCATCGCCCGTGATAGCCTATGCTGGGCTTGTTGCTGGGATTGCGCTCACACCAAGTGCTTGTCTTGCTGCCGACTTGTATCTGTCTCTTGACTAAGCTTATTCCAGATTGCTTTCCCGTTACCGACCCGGCTTGAACCTGACCACGCTTCTCTATTGGATTATCTGTTACTGACCCGGCTTGTTAAAGGATTCACATTAACGCTGCCTGGACTGACTCTGGCTTGATTGACCACGCAGCTGTCTAGTGATTATACTTCAGCCATTACCTGCTTTCTTGCCATCATTTGGATTGCCTCAGCCTATAGGCCTCAGGTGACTATCCAGTATACTGTATTTGCATTGCTCATTGCTGTGTTTGATGTTTGCTGTCTGCCAGGTTGCATGCTACATCTGCCTGCAGGGTATTGTAGTTGAATTAGGCAGGAGTTTCCGCAGGCGTTAGGGCTGGGCTATATAGTGGCTGGATAGAGTACTGGTTAAGGGCACTGCCTTTGACATGGGTGAACAAGGATTCGAATCCTGGCTAGGGTCAGTACCTATTCAGTAAGGAGCTCAAGGCAAGACTCCCTAAAACTGCAGGGTGGCCTCTTGAGCAAGTCTCAGGGGCTGCAGCTCTTGAGCGCTTTGAGTCCAGCAGGAGAAAAGCACTATACAAATGTTCGGATTATTATTAGATCAGTCATGGGCATCCAGCCTGACTCATAGCAGGTGACCAGGCAAGCCTGACAGGTTGAAGCCTCATTATGATCCTGAAGCTTCCCCCTCCCAAAGTAAGTACGCCCCAGGGGCAGTTTTTTTATTGCAGATTTCCTTTAAAGAGACTCTGTAACAACAAACACCTCCCCTGGGGGGTACTCACCTCGGGTGGGGGAAGCCTCCGGATCATAATGAGGCTTCCCACGCCGTCCTCTGTCCCACGGGGGTCTCGCTGCAGCCCTCCGAACAGCCGGCGACAGAGCCGACTGTAGCTTCAATTTTTACCTTTGCTGGCTCCAGCGGGGGCGCTGTGGCTGCTTTCGGCACGGAAATAGACGGAAATACCCGATCTCCGTCGGGTCCGCTCTACTGCGCAGGCGCCGGAAACTTGCGCCTGCGCAGTAGAGCAGATCCGACGGCGATCGGGTATTTCCGCCTACTTCGGAGCCGACAGCCGTCAGAGCGCCTGCACAGGAGCCGGGAAGGTAAATATTGACGTCACCGCTGCATGGAAGGCTGCAGCGAGACCCCTGACGGATGGAGGACGGCGTGGGAAGCCTCATTAGGATCCGGAGGCTTCCCCCACCCGAGGTGAGTACCCCCCAGGGGACGTTTTGTCGTTACAGTTCCTCTTTAACTAGTAGGGGAATCCATTTATTGGATTCCAAAGTGGATTCCATTCTCGGAAGATCAATGCCAACACTGACTGTAGGCTTGAAGCACTGTAAAAATAGTTCTCAGGAATCGGTGACGTGTTCCTTTGATGTGAAGCATATCATCGCTAATCAGCCAACCAATTCCTGCTGTGAAAAGTGTCTTGAACTGAATTGAAATTCGGGTGCATAAAAACGATGATTTTCATTGTTCCATTATTTAACATATGAGATAACAAAGCTTCCTGTGTGCCTGGGATGAGATTGATTCTGCCCTGGGCTCCTGAATTATTTAGCAAGGCAGAGCAGACAATCAGGGAGGCTGCCAAGAATATATGTACATATGTGATACACAAGGGCCTGGAGTACACCTCCAGCCAAACAGCTACAAACACACATGACTGACATATGAAGCAGCTCAGCTCGAGATTGGTAAAGATATGTTTGCAGACTCATATTCTATTTCTCCCATGTGTGCAGAACGGCTGAATAATAATACTGTATAAGTAGAGAGGCCAAACACCCGTATTATCTGTAGCAGTTACTCGGACACACTGTTCTCTACAAAGAGAATATAAAATAGCCCCATACCTGGAAAAGCTCCAAAACTCCCAAGAGAGGAAAATCCTGAGCATCTACAGACTGAGTGCTCACAACCTCGAAACAGAGTTAGGAGACGCAGACAGACATACAAACCCAGGGGGGAGAGACTGCCAACACTGTGAGCAGAAGACCCTCGACGACGAAAATCACTTCCTGCTGCACTGCCCCAAATATACCGCTACCAAGGAAACCTTCTTTAACCTATTTTGGTTCCTGGACGTAGAAACTACGTCCAGGAAACATGCGCGCTCCCGCGGCCGATCGCGCGTGTGCACGCGCGCTCCCGGCTGCGGATTCGGTAGCCAGGCAATCAGTGAATCGGGCTACGGTGCCCGATCACTGATTTCTCTCCCCCACTGAAAAAGCGACAGCTTCTCTCGGAAGCTGCGCCTTTTCTGGTTGTTCGCTTCCCGATGCATCACTGTAAGCGTGTGTTACGCTTAGAGTGACGTCATGTAAACAAACTCATGGCCGCCATCTTGTGGCCAAAAAGTAATACTACAACTGAAAATAAAAAAAAATGAAAATCAACACACATTTACATTACAAACCTATGGTTTACCTCCCACAACTACCCAAATAAAATGTTTACTATAAAAAAAAAAAACATTACAATAAAAAAACAACAACATGTAAATATTTACCTAAGGGTCTAAACTTTTTAAATATCAATGTAAAGATGAAATATTTCTATATTTTTTTTATTTTAAACTTGTAAATAGTGATAGATGCAAAATGGAAAAAATGCACCTTTATTTCCAAATAAAATATTGTCGCCATACATTGTGACAGGGACAAAATTTTAACGGTTTAATAACCGGGACATATGGGCAAATACAATACATGAGTTTTAATTGTGGAGGCATGTATTATTTTAAAACTATAATGGCTGAAAACTGAGAAATAATGAATTGTTCCATTTTTTTCTTATTCTTCCTGTTAAAATGCATTTACAGTAAAGTGGCTCTTAGGGCCCTTTTCCACTAGCAATCGCTAGCGTTCACGCTGAACGCTAGCGATTGCTGAATCGCAATTAGCGGCGATTCCCCGACGTTCGCGGCCGCGATTTTGCTATGCTATGCACTGCATAGCAAAATCGCAGCAAATATCGCTCCGCCGCGCGTTCGCGTTCCCGACAAAAACGAATCGCGGTAGTGGAAATGACCTACCGCGATTCCTATGTTAAAAAGCAAACCGTAGCGATTGTAAAATCGCTAGCGGTTTGCGTTTTTGCGATTCAGCCAGCGCTGGTGGAAAAGGGCCCTTAGCAAAATGTACCCCCCAAAGAAAGCCTAATTGGTGGCGGAAAAAACAAGATATAGATCAGTTCATTGTGATAAGTAGTGATAAAGTTATAGGCTAATGAATGGGAGGTGAACATTTCTCACGTGAAAACGACGGAACCTGAATGGGTTAAGAAACTGATGGAACTATTTCCAGACTTTCACACAATAGAGGATGAACACTGCGTTCTACTAGGAGAAGAGACATCCACAGTGACAATCGCTGCACACTATGTCACAGCATGCCACAGACTGAGAGGAGCATAAATGAACTGTAAACTTCCCCCCACAAACTGTCCATGAACTGCTAACTCACTGCATCCCCACCCCATCCTATGTCCCCCATTCCCCCTGCTTTGGCAATGCCTGTATTGAAGCTTGGTCATGCCAATAAAGCTATCTTTGATTTGATCTGTTGCAATGCAGTAGCCAGAGGTGCGCCCCAGTATTGATTAGCCCCCAATATAGCTAGAGACCACAGTATTATTTATCTAGATGTAGCCCCAAAACCCTGTAGGTAGCTAAAAAGTCCCTGTTTAAGTAGGCAGAGAGCCCTCCCCCCTCTCTTTTGGGTGGCCAGAGAGGCCTCATTTAGGTAGCCAGAGAGCCCCCCTTTTAGGTAGCCAGGAAATCCCCCTTTAGGTTATCAGAGAGTCCCCCTTTAGGTAGCTGGAGAGCCCCCGTTTAGATAGCCAGAGAGTCCCCACATTTGGGTAGCAAGGGAGCCCTGCTGAGGGAAGCCAGCGAGCCCTGATGTTTGATAGGCATAGAGAGGCAGGTGAGTGTGTGCATGTAGAATGCACAGTGAAAGTTGTCACTCATCTCCCAGGATCCACACGGTGCATGTCCTTTCTTTTTTCTGTACCATGGTAAAAGCACCCCCTATGATGACATCACAATTTTCTCTTTTCTTTCAATTTCAAAATGTTTTCTCCTAGGAGATAATTTTTTTATCATGTTTAAAATGACTTTTTAGCATTCTGTAATTGAATACGTACCAAAAAGAAGATGAAAAAGTACTGTCAAGTTCTTGCTTGTTGGTGGCTTAACCACTTCACCTCTACAGGCTACTTTACTCTTAACGCCAAGAGCCATTTTCCCCTTTCAGCAATCCTCCCATTCATTTGGCCATAAGTTTATCACTGCTTATCACACCTGAATGATCTATCAATAGCCTCAATTCACTAAGCTTATCTCCTGTCTCTAACAAGGTCATGTAGTATTCAGGAAACATTTTACCTCAGGCAAACCTAAAGTTAACTGTTCTCTCTTTAAGTTAACTCTTCAATCCTTAAAATAACTCCAGAATTCTAATGTTAAAGATAGACTGTTAATTAACTGCGTGTGAAAATAACTACAGAAGAGGTAACTTAACTACAGAGGAGGTAACATAAGGAATGAAGAGACAAGACAACTCTCTGAATGTGTGAAGGTAAGTTTTCTTTTGCCTTATCTCCAGCATGATCTTAGTGAATTGAGGCCTATATCTTGTTTATTTGCCATAAATTGGGCTCTATGTGGGCGATATTTGTTTTAAGTAATTACTTTATTTTGTATGCATTTTAAAAGGAAACAATAAGGAAAAAATACACTAATACACTAATTCCACCCCTTTGAGTTTTAAAATAAATTAGGCTCCCAGTGTGATGTATGATGGCAATATACTATTTGGAAATACAGGTGTATTTTTTTTTTTTTTTTTTTTTGTATCTGATAAATAATTACAAGCCCCTATTGGCAAACATATCAGAACCTTATAACACACATAATAAAAAAGCTGAGTCTCTAAGGTAACTATTCATGTACATTTTGGTAACAATGAGGGGGAGGGGTGGTAATAGAAGGTGTTAAAAATTATATGTGATTTTTTTTTAATTTATTTCAATTTTAATTATTTTTGTCCACTAGATGGTGCTGTGCACAGAAACTGTTTTTTTTTTTGTTTTGTTTTTGTTTGTTTGTTTGTTTTTCTACTCTAATTTTTACTTTTGCTTTGATGATTGGAGCCATGCTTATTCATGCACAGCCGCTTTGATTGGCTTTGGGAACACATGTTCCCATTTAACAATGTTTGCGGTGAACACTCACCGCTGATTAACAGGACGTGCCTGTACATCCTGTTTGCAGGACAGGGACACAAACTAAACATGCATATATGTCCAGTTTGTGTTAACAGGCATATTTATGATCAAATGTAAACATTTCTCCTAGAAGAAAACTTATGAGAAAAAGTGAATTGGAGCGGTCCCATAGTTGGAAGTCTCTGAATATTCCACCACCCCTTTTTCAAAATAGGGTTCTTGGTGTAATGTTAATTGAAAAGCTTGCTCATTTGTTGGACAATATTTATCCAGTCATTCAGGAGACATGGAACAATTGGTTTCAGGTTACACACATCCAGGTAACCAGCTTTAGATTATCATGTAATGTATCACAAATTCTAGTGGTAACAATATTAATTATGAACTCTGTTTGTTTGTTATGATGCAGTACATGCAGCATTCCTGAACTGGAATAAAAATTAAGAAATACGAGTAATATAAAAAAGTAACAAAATAAGTAAAATAAGTTAAAGTGATCTGAGTCAGCATTTCTACTTTGACTAAAAGATTCCTCACAGCTTGAAAGCTATCCCAGAATTTTTTTTTTAGCAGAACATCACTGTAATGGTTAAAAAAAAGCACTTAGTTAAAAAAAAGCACTTAGTCCTGCTATTCAGCTTCAAATCCACATCCAAACTGGAGATAACAGTATTTTTGTTTGCATTCCGATGTTGATACATGTGTGTAAACACAGTGTAACAAGTGAAAAGGAGCTCTCTGTGAAGCTCTCTGTGCTTAAAGCACACAAACAGCTCAGAACAGCTAATTAGAAGATGTCAATATATAAAAAAAGCAGTTGGAATAAAATGCAATGGCAGGTTTCAGGGCAAGATAAACTACACCTTGGAAACGTGTAATTTGTAAACAGACAATATATTACTTATGCACAAAAGCAAATATGATAACTGTATGAGTAATAAAAAGTAGGGAAACACATTTTTATTGAATGTCATGTCGGAGTTTCAGACCACTTTAACATAAGGCTTCATATGAACACCAAATGGTAATACCACTAACACAGAATCCCTCTGATTGAACACATTGGGCTCGATTCACAAAGCAGTGCTAACCCAGTTAGAGACTTTAGGCGTGATAACCATTGCACCACTCTGGTGAAAAGCCAGTTTAGGCGTGATAAGTTTAGGTGTGATAAGTTTAGGCGTGATAAGTTTAGATAAGTTTAGATCGCACGCAAAGTCCCGCATGCAAAGCAGCGCCATTAAACTCTATGCGAAGTGCACCAGACTTTGCCAGCGCAAAACTTTTGTTCAGCTGTGCACTGCGGTGCTAACTCAGTTGGTGCTATAGTTATCACGCCTAAACTTATCACGCCTAAACTTATCATGCCTAAACTTATCACGCCTAAACTTATCACGCCTAAACTTATCACGCCTAAACTTATCACACCTAAACTTATCACACCTAAACTGAGTTTAGGCGTGATAAAGGGCTTTTCACCAGCGTGCTAACTGTTAGCACTGCTTTGTGAATCAGGCCCATTTATTCTAAGAATAATATGTTATCATATTATAGTACTACAAACAGGGGCGTAACTAGAAATCACTGGGCCCCCCTGTGAATATTTGGATGGGCCCCCCCCCATAGGTGCCAAATAATCGTAATGGGGCAGCGTTTCACTGTAAATTAATTGTAAAGTGGGCAGCATTTTACCAGACAATCGTAATGTGGGCCAAAAAATCGTAATGTGGGCAGAGTTCACCAGAAAATCGTAATGTGGGCCTTTAGAAAATCATAATGTGGGCAGAGTTCACCAGAAAATCGTAATGTGGGCACCAGTCACCAGAAAATTGTAACGTGGACAGCATTCACCAGACAATCGTAATGTGGGCAGCGTTCACCAGAAAATTATAATGTGGGCAGAGTTCACCAGAAAATGGCAATGTGGGCAGCAGACACCAGAAAATCATAATATGGGCAGCAGACACCTGAAAATCGTAATGTGGGCAGCAGACACCAGAAAATCGTAATGTGGGCAGCAGACACCAGAAAATCGTAATGTGGGCAGCAGACACCTGAAAATCCCCCTGCAGAATTTCAGAGCGGGCCCCCCCCCCCCCCCCGGGGCCCGCTCGTGGCCGGTTTTTGGGTGCTGGAGGGGTGGCAGCATGAGGGGAAAGCCTTGCCCACAGTCGGCGGGGAAAGGGGAAGTTCCCCCCTCTCCCTCACCTTGGGGCTCTCCCCTCTGCGCCCCCCTCCAGCTAGTGAATGTGTGTGGGCAGCGGGCAGCAGCGGCGTCGGGATACATACCTTCTTCCTTGCGTTCCATTGCCGCCTTCTCGCTCTAGCGGCTGACGTCACTTCCGCTTCCGGAAGTGACGTCAGCCGCTAGAGCGAGAAGGCGGCGATGGAACGCAAGGAAGAAGGTATGTATCCCGCCGCCGCTGCTGCCCACACACATTCACTAGCTGGAGGGGGGCACAGAGGGGAGAGCCCCGAGGTGAGGGAGAGGGGGGAACTTCCCCTCTCCCCGCCGACTGTGGACAAGGCTTTCCCCTCATGCTGCCACCCCTCCAGCCCCCAAAAAACGGCCCGAGCGGGCCCCAGGGGGGGGCCGGGCCCCCCCGCGGGCGCAGGCGCTGCAGGGCCTATTGTTACGCCCCTGACTACAAAAAGCACTACGCCTATAAAAGTGTTGCCTTGTACTTTCTTTTCATCTGCAATCTCAATTCTGTTTTATATTATTTATTTATTTTATTGGAGTAAAAAAAAAAAAAAAATACATGGTCTCCGCATGAAAGTTTAATATGTAATAACCTGGCTGGATTTTTCTATTTTTATTTGAACCTGCAGTTTTCACTGAAGTTCTCAGTAAAGTGTGCCTGGCATTAATAAATCAGAGGATGAAATATTTAAAGAATCTATATCGATCCTATTTGCCCACATATAAATGCAAGGAGCTGAGCAAATAACAAGATGGTCTATTATTCCTGAGCAAGTTCGTGCGTAGACTAGATTGGTCTTGTGCCGGACCAATTTCCAAGGGAGCTTTAAACGGAAAAACGTGAATTTCCAATCCTTTAATATTTTAATCCCATTTCATAGACTTTTATGGAGTTATAAACCCATGCTGGCCCTTTCCATACATACATTTAATATTTTTGTTCAGGTTGCGAGGACATCTATATTTTAAAAATGGCTTTGGGTCAGCTAAGTGTTAAATATTCAGCAGGCTCTAAAACTGGGAGAATCCAATTTTACTGCTCGCTTCCCCTTATCTTCAACTTTTCCTGGAAAAAAATAAAAAAAAAAAACTTAAAAAAAGTTTTCCCTTTAAATTATAGATGCCGCAACAGTGTTTGAAAATCTCTTTCATTTCATCCTTACTTTCTGTGATGCTGCATGATTTATACAAATAATGCATATCGGCAATAAAAGATTCACGGCGTACAAAGCAGCGGCTTATGAATAAGCCAACGTTGTAATTTAAATTGGCTGCTTAAAATTCTCCGACGCTTCGCAGTGTCAGAAATTAGCTGGAATTCGCTAGAGTTTGCACAGACAAACAGGAGACTTCCTTGCCAAGTGCAGCATTATTCAAAATATTTCAAAGTTATTATTAAACATTCACAATAGCGAGCAACAATTTAATTGCCATCTCCTTTCTTGTTTGTTCTTTCAAGTTTTTTTTTTTGGGGGGGGGGGGGGGGCAGAGAGCTGAGTTATAGAACATTTGACATATTTTATTTTTATTCAGAAATTGGCGGGCGTAGCAATGAACATAAATTTTTACTAGGTCCTGGGTGAATTATTTAATTGAAAATAAATATCTGCTAGGTCGTGGGTGAATTATTTATTATTTTAGAGAGAATGTAAGTGTGCTGATGTGGTTCAAATTATTACACTTGGCATACACAACAGTTTCAAAAGTTTACAATTCTTTTAAAGTCTATCTCGGGCGATTCCCCACTCATCAAAATAATTGCATGCATGCCTTTAGATTACAGCCAGCATTTACATTAATTTTTCTGTTTTGCTAAATAAACCTCTATTGAAATGCTGCTGAGACCACCAGATGTCAAATGAAAACATGCTAGCCTTCATCCCCTGACAGTTGCCATCAGGGATGCTCAGGTAGTACTTTTTACTACCCGCCTGAATCCGGATCCGGGTACCCAGTTATTCGGGTCAGATTCGGATATCCGAATTTGACATTTTTTTTTACCTGAACATAATTCGCATACCCGACTCAATTATCTGTGGTATCCGCCCGGATTCGGATACCCAAACTGAAAACCATTAACGATCGTTTTAAAGGTTAAAAAAAAATCCCTCCTCCTCCCCCTCCTTTTTTTTAAATCTCTGATTCGGGTAGTCCGGGTAATTCGGATATTCACGGGTATCCGGATCGGTGGTGAAACTATCTGCAGATAGCTATCCGGATATCTGCAGAACTATCTGGAATCCGGATCCGACCCGGATAATAGAAAAAGGTCGGATACCCGGGTTAATTCGGGTACCCGAGATCTGAATGAGCATCCCTGGTTGCCATAATTGCATCCACTTTTTACCAGTACCTTCCAGCAGCAACCACTGACTCAGATTACGTATTGAATTACTATACATATATGTTATGTATGTATTCTATATTTGATCAGTGCGCTCCTCAATAGATATTCTAAATATTAATAAACCTTAATAAATCTCTGTCTGGTCGGATCGCTATTTTTCAATTGTGTGTGTCACACTACGTACAAATTTCTATTCTATGGAAACAGCGCTCAACAACCCACATTAATACACAAGCTCCTGATGAGTCCAAGTGACGAAACTAGTCGGGCGGCGCTGTAGGAGCCGGTCAGACGCTGGATCACCTCGAGGATTGTTTTATATGCGCATTTTAACTGGATGTTTGTAAGTGCACTTGCTCTTTTTAATATATTTTATTAAATGGAATTACGCTATGGTACACCGGTTTGAGCCCTAGATCATTTCTTTGCTGACACAAGAGAAAGTCATCACAACAAACTAGAGCTGCTGGTCTGTGAAGGGTCAGCCATATTATCTGGTGAGAGGCTTGAGTGCATAGCTGGTGGAGGCACTTTAGGGTGACCCGTGAGTGGAGTGGGAGCACTGGTGGTGCTGGATAGTGTATGCTCTGTAAACGGTATCACACTATTGCTGTGTCTCTCTTTTTTATGACATGTATACACACATCTGAGGAGTCCTATATCAGTGGAGAAGTTCGTGTGCTGGCATGGTCCAAAAACGCGATTGCTAATCGTTAGTGGTTGGCCTATTGTTCCGGTGAGAATATATCATTACTGCTATGAACTGTATATGAAGATTTATTGGTTGGACTATTAACTGGATACCTGTGGATCACACCTATTGAGGGTGTTGTGGACTTTTTAAATGTGGAATTTTGTGTATTAATGTGGGTTGTTGAGCGCTGTTTCCATAGAATAGAAATATGTATGTATTCAAGTTGAATAGCCCATTTATTTTTAGAAAGTTTGGCTAACAGACCTGGAGATATATATATATATATATATATCTACATCTTATAATCCAAATGCAGGGAATTCCTGACTTGTGAACGTCTACCAATACAAATCTCCAGCCCACCGCAATGTCGGGGACTCCCTGTACTGTGCCCATACAGAGGACATGGGGACACAGGGGCATAGAGGAGGACACAAGGAGGACAGAGGCAGAGACATGGGGGACACAGGAGGACACAAGAGGGACCTAGGAGGACACATGGGGGACACAAGAGGGACAGAGGAGGTCACAGGGAGACACGAGAGGTACAAGGGGGGATGAGGTACAAATAATCCACAAGATGCCCCAGGTTTAGTATATATCCCCCCTCCCTTCATTTTTTTAAGTTCTGTTAGCCAAACCTTTTAAAATGAACTTGCCTCTGAGGAAGGGGCCTTGCGGCAACAAAACACGAGAAAGTCACTACCAGAAGATCTTACAAAATGAATGCTAAAATTTAGAGCCCAAGATTACCCATATTTAGGATAGCTAACAGGGGACCTAATTAACAGGAGCAAATACATCAAAGAGGAATACAAAACTAGGAGGATTCACATTTTCTTCCTATGCTTTTGCAAAAGGACAAGGACCCATAATCTGCATATAGAGGAAAAAAGTTTGTACCATCTATTTAGAAAGGGGTTCTAGACATCAATATCAATACACCTGTCCCGGCATATAGACCCTCTGTGTTCCCGTCTTCATCAATCTATCCTCGTTATTGCGTAATAACATGTGTTAGGTCACTGAGAAAAGGCAGCCGGCTATGATGGATGGATGAACGCGGGAGCACGGAGGGTCCAGGCGTCAGCACAGGTGCATTCAGGGCTGGATTTACCATAAGGCACTGTAGGCACGTGCCTACAGGAGCCTGATAATGTAAAGGCGGGTCACTACCCTCCCCAAGTGCTCCCTCCTTATGCAGAGTCCTGATGAGTGTGTAAATAATGAAGTAAGGGAGAAGTGACAGCTGGTACAGCCAGAACAGTTGCGGTGCGGTTTGGTGGGGGTTTGTAGGTTCATGGAGGGCGGAGTCTGAGGCGCCAGGACATCTGTGCCTATAGGCTCCTGTGAGGTAAATCTGGGCCTGGGTGCATTGATATTACTGACAAAACTTTGCAGGGGCCCTGGGGAAGACATACTTGAAGCAGTTGGCAACCTCGGGGGAGTTGCTGCTAGGGGGTTGCTGCTGCAAGCTGGAGGGTTTTGGAAGGACAGCACGGGTGCAGGATGACTCCAGGGGGCTGCAAGAAGACCCAGGTAAGTTACATTGATTTTTTTTTGCCTCTAGTAACCATTTAACAATACTTGTTGCACCATAGAGCAATACAGGTAGCTTCCTACCTCATCTCCCCTCTCCATAGACCTTTATGTGCAGCCTCCTTTCTCTCTTCTAATACCCTTTCCATAGGACAATAATAGAGCTTCCTGCTTCTCCTCCCCTCTCCATAAGACAGTACATATAGTCTATTGCCTATCCTCCCCCTCCCCTCTCCATAGGACAGTACATCCAGCTTCCTGCTTCTCCTCCCCTCTCCATAGGACAGTACATACAGTACATACAGCTTCCTGCTTCTCCTCTCCTCTCTATAGGACAGTACATATAGACTACTGCCTATCCTTCCCTCCCCTCTCCATAGGACAGTACATACAACATTCTGCTTTTCCTCTACTCTCTATAGGACAGTACATATAGCCCCCAGGTACAAGTGCCTCCAGTATAGGTAGCTAAATATAGGTCCCTTCAGCAAAGGTAGCTATTTACAGGTCCCTTCACTGGGTACAGGTGCCTCTAGCATAGGTAGGTAGGGATAGGTGCCTCTAGCATAGGTAGGTAGGGATAGGTGCCTCTAGCATAGGTAGGTAGGGATAGGTGCCTCTAGCATAGGTAGGTGGGGATAGGTCCCTTTAGCATAGGTAGGTAGGGATGGGTGCCATTAGCATAGGTAGGTGGGGATAGGTCCCTTTAGCATAGGTAGGTGCGGATGGGTCTCTTTAGCATAGGTAGGTGGGGATGTGTCCCTTTAGCATAGGTAGGTGGGGATGGGTCCCTTTAGCATAAGTGGGTGGGGATGGGTCCCTTTAGCATAGGTAGGTGGGGATGGGTCCCTTTAGCATAGGTAGGTGGGGATGGGTCCCTTTAGCATAGGTAGGGGGGATGGGCCCCTTTAGCATAGGTAGGTGGGGATAGGTCCCTTTAGCATAGGTAGGTGGGGATGGGTCCCTTTAGCATAGGTAGGTGGGGATGGGTCCCTTTAGCATAGGTAGGTGGGGATAGGTGCCATTAGCATAGGTAGGTGGGGATGGGTGCCATTTGCATAGGTAGGTGGGGATGGGTGCCATTAGCATAGGTAGGTGGGGATGGGTGCCATTAGCATAGGTAGGTGAGGATGGGTGCCATTAGCATAGATAGGTGGGGATGGGTGCCATTAGCATAGATAGGTGGGGATGGGTGCCATTAGCATAGGTAGGTGGGGATGGGTGCCTCTAGCATAGGTAGGTGGGGATGGGTGCCATTAGCATAGGTAGGTGGGGATGGGTGCCATTAGCATAGGTAGGTGGGGACGGGTGCCTCTAGCATAGGTAGGTGGGGATGGGTCCCTTTAGTATAGGTAGGTGGGGATAGGTCCCTTTAGCATAGGTAGGTGGGGATAGGTCCCTTTAGCATAGGTAGGGATAGGTGCCATTAGCATAGGTAAGTAGGATGGGTGCTCAGTCACTTACTTCCCTCCAGCGGCAATGTCTGGTCTCCCCTCTTGGACTCTGAGCGCTCCGGCGGGTAGCGTGATTGAATGAGGCAGGCAGGCGTGCGTGCGTGTGTGCCCGGCGCCGCCCCCAGCCATGACATCGCGTCATGGCCTCTTCAGCCGCGCCTCCTCTCTCCTCCCCTGCTTCCTATTGGCCAGCGGCTGGCAGCAGAATTCGATGGGACAGCTGCCGGCCGCAAAATGTGATGGGACACGGCCAAGAGGCCGCGAACTACCAAATAGGCAGTCGCAATCTACCGGTAGATCGCGATCGACCTATTAGGCACCCCCGGTCTACTGCCTATCCTCCCTTACCCTCTTCATAGGATAGTACATACAGCCTCCTGCTTCTCCTCCACTCTCCATAGGACAGTACATACAGTCTACTGCCTATCCTCCCCCTCCCCTCTCCATAGGACAGCACATGCAGCCTGGATAGGTTGAGAATGTTCATTTCAAATGGCTAAAGTCTAAAGTGTATATGGAGCCTTACCAATGTTGCGTTAGTCTTTCCTGTGTAACACAACACTCCACCATAATGAAGTCCATGATTGATTCTTATTTAAAAGGTACAGCGCACTGTGTTCAAGCTCATTTAATTACTTGTGCCGCAAAAATAGCTTTGCAAATCCAATGTTTTGTATTAAAATTAATTTCCCCATGAAAATGGCACTCGCCATCAACTCCTCGACGTGCGCCCTTAAACATCGCCTCTTCCGCCGGGAGAGGGTCATTAGCAAGGTTATTAATATGAATTATTGTGCTATTTTAACTTCCGATGTGTTAGGCTAGCGCTGCCCTTTAGAAGTTAAATGATATGTCGACGAGAATGTTCCTGCCGACAAGCTAAACTGTTTTCCTGGGCGGCTCGCTTGGGAACGTCTGGTGGCGCGGGGTCCATTTATTCACATCCAATGCGCCGAAAAGCTTGCTAACGGCAACGTTCTCTTCAAGAGAGTATTCATCCTCGATGTGGAGGAGTTTTGTAGGGATAAGAAGATGCAATAATGCTCTTCTGCTCTTACTGCTCCCTGTGGAACCCTCAACGAGGAGGAATTGTAGATGTGTAAGTGGTGGAAAATGGTGGTATTTAGCAGCACAATGGATACAAAGCTCGAAGAGTGAAATATGCTCATTGGAGGTTGACAAATAACATCGGGCAACGCCAGGAATAAGCAAAAGAAAGAGTATACAATCTTTGTAATGCTGGCCATACACTTAAAGAGAACCCGAGGTGGGGTTCTGAGAATAAAATCCTCATACAGAGCCTGGGTCTGTCAATAGAGCCCAGCCTCTGTTGCTATATAGTTTGCCCCTAAGCCCCCCTAAACACTGCCGCGCTGCTCACACGCAGCTTGTCAGAGTGCGCTGTGTTTTCCTCTCTCCTGTCAGTTTCGCCGCTCCCCCGCCTCCTGCATCGCTCTCGTCCCCACCCACGTACCTTCCCTCGCCGCTGATTGGAGGGAAAGGACGCAGGCGGAACTGGAGCGATGCAGGAGGCGGGGGGAGTGGTGAGAGTGACAGGAGCGAAGTAAACACAGTGCGCACAGTGCGGCTGTGATTTATGGGGTATTGTAGAGTGCAGGGGGCGATTAGGGGGATCTATATAGCAACAGAGGCTGGGCTCTGTAGACAGACTCAGCCTCTGTATGGGGATTTCATTCACAGAACCCCGCCTCGGGTTCTCTTTAAAGGGTACCAGAGATGTACCCTAGCTGAAAAAATGAAAAAGAAGTTATACATACCTGGGGCTTCCTCCAGTCCCATACGCGCTGATCGATCCCGCGCCGCCATCCTCCGCTGCCTGCGTCTACAAGAACAGGCTCCCATCGCTGATGTCATTGGAGCCAGCTACGCAGGAGAAGTGTGCCCTCTACGTATCTCTCCATACACTGCTGCAGAGATACGCAAAGAGCGCACTTCTGCTACGCTTAGACTGGCTCTGACTGACGTTACAGTGGGGAGCCAGTTCTCGTAGCTGCGGGCAGAGGAGGACGGCGGCGTGGGATCGATCAGCGCATATGGGGCTGGAGGAAGCCCCAGGTATGTATAAAATCTTTATTTTTTCAGCTCTGATTCCCTTTAAGGTCGCCATACATTAGGCGACTTGGCGGCCGATCAGCCATCCAATACGAATATTATAATCGAATCAGAAGAAAGTCGGTGCCGCCAAGTGCATGCCCGAACAACGATATAACCAATTTTGAGCTGCGCATATAGATCGGACATGCTACAAGACGTCAGGCTGCCATGGTCGTTAGGGTGTGCGGCGGTAACTGTGAACGACATCGGACAAGAGACGAATGTGACAAAACCACTGATGCTGCCCACCCCATGTGCAACATGCCTCCCCCCAGTGCACTATAAAGTACCTGTCTCTAGGCTCCATCCATGCACGAGCCCCATGTGGTTGTCGGAGTAATGAGGGCCGGCAAGGTGGTGGATGCTGCATCAAAAAGCTGATTCTGGATAGATTTCAGCATAAAATTGATTAGGAATCGGCCTGTGGTCTATGGGCACTTGGGCAGCCAACAGATCTCTCTCTAATCATATTCAATTACAGAGAGATTTGCCTCTTGGTCGAATCTGCCCATCATCGCTAGATGTATGGCTACATTTATAGATTTCCAACCAATGTTTCAAAATGATTGATTCTTTATTATTTTCTGAAAAAAAAATCAATTCAAAAGGAATCACCACTACCATACACTGCACATCAATTTCCATTAGATAACAGCAGGGAATCTATTAAATTGATTGAACTGCATAGTCGATGCAGTGCAAAGCTAAAGGCCAATGCCATCAATCTGCCAATGCTGATGCCCCACCACCGATATTTTTTAATTTTCCATCCTGTCTGTTCAATTCTTTTAATCAATTTTTGTTTAAAATGGATCAAAAATCGATCAACCTGACATTTTGGGAAATCAATTCCCAGCAAATGAATCAAATCTGCAAGGAATTGAAAAAGAGGATTGACAAGTGTATGACCACCTCAATAGTATAACCAATCCAATATTTTATTTGTATTGAATAAAATACATGGGTTTTATTAAAGCAGCATGTATTGTTTTAAAACTATAATGATTGAAAACTAAGAAATAATAATTTTTTTTAATGTTTTCTTATTATACAGAGCCTCCCGTGAGGACAGGGTTGGGGAACAAGGCTTTACAGTGTATATAGTCGTGTCACTTAGACTATCTGTCTTCAATGAGCTCACAATCTAGTCCCTACCATGTTCATATGTCCATCATATTCTAGGGTCAGTTTAGGGGAATTTTAACTTGGCCAGCATCTTACTTGGCCAGCACGGTGGCGTAGTGGTTTGCACTCTTGCCTTGCAATGCTGGGTCCCCGGTTTAAATCCCAGCCAGGTCAACATCTGTAAGTAGTTTGTATGTTCTCCCCGTGTCTACGTGGGTTTCCTCTAGGTACTCTGGTTTCCTCCCACATCCCAAAAACATACCGATAAGTTAATTGGCTTCTGCCTAAATTGGCACAAGACTATGATAAAAACACTATACAATACAGACATATGTCTATGGTAGCGATATATAAAAACTTATCAATGTTTTTGAGATGTGGGAGGAAACTGAGGGTGCCCAGTGGAAACTCATGCAGACAATGAGAGAACATACATACTCAGTGCAAATAGTGCCCTGGCTGGGATTCCAACTTTGGCCCCAGCCTGCAAGGCCACTGTGCTGCCCACACTTCTACACCGATGCATGGGAGGCTCATGGCTGCCTTGGGCTCTTGTTCGTACTATAAAACTACTAAGTAAAGCCTGCCAGTCTCTTAAGAGATGTAAATTACAGATTTGCGTGATTGCTTTGAACAGCTGCAAATATGAATTTCATGTTATTCGTACACCATGCTTAAGTATTCTTCAACTCTAATGAGGTAGAGAAAAACCTGCAGCATTTCAAAGCACATGGGTTATTCAGTCACTTTTTCCAGGAACTATACTGGCTGCAGCAAGTCTAAACAGAGATACAACAGAGGAGTGACGTCTGTACTTGTCGTAGGCATCATTTTATTGCCATGGTACTGACAGATCCCTGGCCTCCAGTCCCAGAGACAGCAATATGGCCAGCCCGAACTCTAGCAGCCTATTATTACATGTAACTGTGTAGACAAGATCCTCCAATTCCCTCTTAAATTAAAGATATTGCAAAGTGAGAATTTAAATATAGAAGAGAGATTAAGAAATGATTGATATTTGCCATGTAATTTGTTCATGTTGTTTTAGACTGCTTTTCCACTTGTGCGGTGCGAATTGCCGCGGTAAAAATTCGCATGCGGATGCGAAATTTGCATACGGGTCCATGCGAACTTTCATGTGAATTTGCATGGATGACGATGCATGCGAATTTAACCATGTCAGTGCTGGTGTGCTTTTCCATTATTTCTATGCGAATTCGCATGAAAATTCGCATGAAAATTCGCATACCCAAACCTCATGCAAATTTCCTATTAAATACATTGTATGCAATTCGCATAGCGTTATGCGGTATGCGAATTCTGATGGCTCTGCCATGCAAATTTTTTCTGCACAGAAAAATGCAAAGGAATCCTGACAAGTGGAAACAGTCCCATTCACTTGTATTGCTATGTGAATTTGCATGCGAAAAACGCATGCGAAGTCGCGATAGTGGAAATGAGCCCTTATCCACAATCAGTCTGCACGTCGTCATCTTTACATCTGGCAGACATGAAAAAAACTTGACAGCAACAATTGTCATTATATTTATAACCAAACCCCCTAACATTGTAATAGGCTAAAAAGTTGTTTTTTAAAGATATACATAAGTGCAGAGGGAGAGACTGATTGCTTGGCAGTTGGAATCAGTTGTTATTTCCCACAATTATTATTATTATTATTTAGTATTTATATAGCGCCGACATATTATGCAGCGCTGCACAGTGTATATATATATCTTGTCACTAACTGTCCCTCAAAGGAGCTCACAATCTAATCCCTACCATTGCCATATGTCTATATTATGTAGTGTAAGTACTGTAGTCTAGGGCCAATTTTTTTTTTTTTTAGGGGGAGCCAATTAACTTATCTATATGTTTTTGGAATGTGGGAGGAAACCGGAGTGCCCGGAGGAAACCCACGCAGACACGGAGAGAACATACAAACTCTTTGCTGATAGTGCCCTGGCTGGGATTTGAACCAGGGACCCAGTGCTGCAAGGCGAGAGAGCGAACCACTACGCCACCGTGGTTCAGACAGGAAACTGTCAGGACCATGGTCATGACATCACACTGTGGGAAGAGTTTCGCCACAATATCACCCATATGGACCCATCCCCCCCCCCCCCCCCCCCAAGAAAAGGTAAAGCTTTCTAGTGGGAAAGGGCTTATCAGCTACTAATTGAGATGAAGTGCAATCCTTGAAGACAGTTCCTTTTTAAGGACAGGGTGGATCTTGTGCATTTGTTTATATAGCCTTTTAAAGCAAAGGTCTTAAAACTCCAAGGCCAATCTGTGAATGTCTCTTACCTATTTTAACCCAGTCCAGATCAAGCTATACACAAACATCAAGAAACTGAATAATGTTCTTTTATAAAGTGATATTAACACTTTCTTCAGATACTGATGAGTCATCCCTGTCTCTGCACTCCCCTGAAAGAAGTTGGTTTTACATTAGTAAATCAGAAAAAGATCAAGCACTCAGGCAGTGCTGTTAAAGCACATCTGAACTAAGAGGGATAAGTGGGCTTCTTATTTGTATGTAGTTACATGTATTTTAAATTATACAATTTTCACGATAGTGGTCCTTTAAGTACATTTTAGGTGAATTTCATATAATTATAGAAAAGTGACGGGAGGGTGGCACAGCTGATGAGGTAGCCATGTGGAATTATGACTCATCCGCCCTCCGGAATAAAAACAACTTGCTAATTTCGGAGTCAAGTTTGCTAATTGCAAATCTGCCTCCATCCTCCAACTGGTTCCAGACACCCTTCGCTTTCCTCAGTGTGTCTTGAACTGTTGCCAGTTATGCCAGTAACTAACCGCCGAGCTTCCAATTTATAATCCGCAAGCGCCGACCATCTGTGTCTTGAAGTGTATTTGCCAGTCTAACGAATAGTTTAATCTGGTTTTTCTTTTTTTTCTCTGTGCTCTGAGCATATGCCGGTAGCCTCCTTGTCATTCACGAGCGGCTGGCTGCGGCAAACCAATTCCGCCTGGCATGAAATGTAATTGCAGCTTCATTATTTTATCTTTTTCTTCTCACCAATCAGGGTAAGCGGAGGAAGGTCGTCGCCGTTACCCCCACTGACTCGCGACGGTGATTTTGTAATGAACAAGAGCCCTTGTCAGACCCGAACAAGGAAATTGCCTTGAAACTATAAATATTATTTCATTACAGATCGGCTACGGGAAACGTAGAAGGAAAAAAAAAGGAAGCTTTCTTGAGTGTGTTATTACAGCTGCAGCCTCCTGTAAAATTGTTTCTGCCTCTCCGCTGCTGCTTTTCTGTGGCTATACGGTGGTCCCCTGCCGTACAGCGCGTCTGCACTCCTGCGCAGCACAGGAAAAATACTATGTAGTTTAATGAAAACCTGTACTAAAAAAAAGTGCCCCTGCGGATACTTACCTTGGCAAAGGCAAGCCTCTCGATCCTAATGAAGCTTCACCTGTCCTCTTCTTCACCTTGGGATAGTGGCAGCTGCTGAAAAAAATACTACAGCATGCGGCCGGTGCGCTCATGTGCACTAGTGGCTCTCCGCTTGGGCTTCGGTGGAAATAGCCTAGCTCAATTGGGTCCGCTTTACGGCGCAAGCGTCTGGGCCTGCACAGTACAGCAGACCCGATCAGGCTTGGCTATTTCTGCCGGATCCTGAGCAGTGAGCCGCTAGTGGGCATGTTGACAAACCTCGACAAAAAGATCTTCAGGGGTCCCAGAGCTGGATCATTTCTGGTGAGGAGTTTGTATGTGCACATTGCCAGAGAGTTGAGTGCAGGGAGAGCCGAATGATAGCTCTCCCTGCTGCCGCAAATCTCGTCCGCGTTAAACACTATTGGCCCTCCGAGCTGCCACAATTCAGAGGGAGATGTAATTCGAGATCTGGCAACCACCGAAGCCCCAAATTGCCCATTGCTGCTATGGGCCGCCTAGTTTCTATGCTCGGCGCTGAGCACCGTGCACCAGAACAATCTGCTTCGCTGGTGAAGAGGATGGGGGAAGCCTCTATCGGATCCAGAGTCTTCTCTCTCCCGAGGTAAGTGCCCTCAAGGGGCACTTTTTTCCTTACAGGTTCACTTTAAAATAAACCCGAGGCAAACCTCAGGTCAAAAAACACATACTTACCTAAGAAGAGGAAAGCTTAAGGATCCTCCAGAGGCTTCCTATGTCCTCCTCGGTCCTGCCCCCGCTTGTTGGGACCCTCTGAAAGGTCCGGGCCGCACTCCTCTTTACATGAGTGCACCACGCTACACTGCACAAGCACGGTCATAAGGCACTGTAGGCACATGCCTACAGGCGCCTGATGATGAAAAGGCGGCTCACTCCCATCCCCTAGTGCCTTCCTCCTTCCCTGCTATGCACAGGGCCGCCATCAGAAATTTTGGGGCCCCTCACAAATCATCAGTCCGGGCCCCCCCCCCCCCCACACACAAACTGAGAAATGTGCGTAGCCATTACATGTTGGCAGAGCTAGTTGGAGGCTTGCTGTCCACAAATTAATCACGAATAACCACGGTGGATACTCGTGATTCAAGTTAGCTCTAATTGCCACAGCTGAGTGGCTAGATGCGGCGGGGTTAATTACCCAGAACGCCGTTCTCCACCCAGCGTTTCAACGAGGTGCAAGTGTCCGAATGGACGCGTTGCAAGCCTCGATATCGAGCACTTCCTCCTTCAAGCCGGAAGGAGGAAGTGCTCCATCATTTTTTTAGAACCTCCCAGTTTTATTTTCTGTTTAAAAAAGCTAAAAAAGTAGGTTTAATGCTATTGTCTCATATGGTAATGATTCAGCTTTTCCCATAGTCTCGCAGTTAGCAATCATGAGGCCCCCAACAAACCATGAGGCCCCCAACAAGACAAATTCAGCAATCATGAGGCCCCCAACAAGACAAATTCAGCAATCATGAAGCCCCCAACAAGACAAATTCAGCAATCATGAGGCCCCCAACAAGACAAATTCAGCAATCGTGAGACCCCCAACAAATCATGAGGCCCCCAACAAGACAAATTCAGCAATCTTGAGGCTCCCAACAAATCATGAGGCCCCCAACAAGTAAAAATTCAATCATTAGGCCCCCAACAAGACAAATTCAGCAGTCATGAGGCACATAAATAGACAGCATTTCACATAAATAGGCAGAATGCCCCCTTATTATGGTAGACACCTCTCACCTGGATTCTGACAGGGACCCCCAGGTTAGGTAGTGAGTGACATGGAGCCCTTTAGGCAGTGAGTGACATGGAGCCCTTTAGGCAGTGAGTGACAGGGAGCCCTTTTAGGTAGTGAGTGAGTGACAGGGAGCCCCTTTAGGTAGTGAGTGAGTGACAGGGAGCCCCTTTAGGTAGTGAGTGAGTGACAGGGAGCCCCTTTAGGTAGTGAGTGAGTGACAGGGAGCCCCTTTAGCTAGTGAGTAAGTGACAGGGAGGCCCTTTAGCTAATGAGTGAGTGACAGGGAGGCCCTTTAGCTAGTGAGTGAGTGACAGGGAGGCCCTTTAGCTAGTGAGTGAGTGACAGGGAGGCCCTTTAGCTAGTGAGTGAGTGACAGGGAGGCCCTTTAGGTAGTGAGTGAGTGACAGGGAGGCCCTTTAGGTAGTGAGTGAGTGACAGGGAGGCCCTTTAGGTAGTGAGTGAGTGACAGGGAGGCCCTTTAAGTAGTGAGTGAGTGACAGGGAGGCCCTTTAGCTAGTGAGTGAGTGACAGGGAGGCCCTTTAGGGAGTGAGTGACAGGGAGTCCCTTTAAGTAGTGAGTGAGTGACAGGGAGGCCCTTTAAGTAGTGAGTGAGTGACAGGGAGGCCCTTTAAGTAGTGAGTGAGTGACAGGGAGGCCCTTTAGCTAGTGAGTGAGTGACAGGGAGGCCCTTTAAGTAGGGAGTGAGTGACAGGGAGGCCCTTTAAGTAGGGAGTGAGTGACAGGGAGGCCCTTTAGGTAGTGAGTGAGTGACAGGGAGGCCCTTTAAGTAGTGAGTGAGTGACAGGGAGGCCCTTTAAGTAGTGAGTGAGTGACAGGGAGGCCCTTTAGCTAGTGAGTGACAGGGAGGCCCTTTAAGTAGTGAGTGAGTGACAGGGAGGCCCTTTAAGTAGTGAGTGAGTGACAGGGAGGCCCTTTAGGTAGTGAGTGAGTGACAGGGAGGCCCTTTAAGTAGTGAGTGAGTGACAGGGAGGCCCTTTAAGTAGTGAGTGAATGACAGGGAGGCCCTTTAGCTAGTGAGCGAGTGACAGGGAGCCGCCCCCCCCAGCCGCTGCCGCCGTCGTCGTCGCCGCCTCCGCTGCCTCCCCTACCTTGCCAGTGAGTGCTGCCCAGCGTCAGACCTCAAGATCAGCGGCGACCCGACCAGAGCGGGCGCTGGACGCACCCGCTCTATATGCGGAAGTGACGTCACTTCCGCATATCAGTGCGGGCGCTGGGTCCTAGCGCCCGCACTATTGTCGCCGTCTGATCGGGGTCTGACTAGGTGGAGGCGGCGGCGGTTAGAGGGATGGAGGGAGGGAGGGAGCAGCGGTCATGGGGGGTTGAGCGGCGGCCGGGCGGCACCCGCCAGGGCCGCGGCGGGGATGGGGCCCCCCTGCAGGGCCGGGCCCGTGACGGGAGTCACGGATGTCCCCCCCTGATGGCGGGCCTGCTATGCAGAGTGCTAAACAGAGTGTAAATGAGACACATTCCACTGATGAGATCTCCCTTCAGGTGGGGGCACCACTAGCTATTTAATACCGTTGGTACCTCTGGCTACCTAATACTAAGGGGCTCCTGTAGCTACCTATGATGTGCAAGCAGGGCCGGGCCGAGGCAGAGGCGAGAGAGGCTCCAGCCTCAGGGTGCAGTGTAGGAGGGGGCGCACAACTCACTCAGCTAACATTCCCCTATTGTGTTTGAAGCAAAGAGAAATAAGAATATTTTCTTATTTCTCTTTGGCTCAAACACATACATGGCATGGCAGTGACTGCAATCCAGATAACTAGAGATTAAGGTATTGCAGGGCATGGGAAGCCTCTGCAAGATCCAGGCTGCCTTCTTCATGGGTAAGTCTCTGTTTTTCGACCCAAAGTTTGCCTTGGGTACACTTTAAAGCTATACACACACACACACCTTCAATTACTCTTCTAAATGCATCGGATGACAACTTTTGGCCAAGTTCTGCATAGATGTGACACCAGCCTAGAGGCCAGAAACGCAATCTGTTGCATGGGGTGGGAGGAGGGATGTGTCATGAAGAGTGGCATGGGTAAGGCCCCACCCCTCTTCTGTGCTGTGGGCAATGCAGGTGGTCATCGTAATGCATTGCTACACAATTTTTTACTGATTTGGTTGCAGACCCATGAATGGAAATTGCAATAGCAGAGCAGAGTCGGCCAGGGAAGTCTGGATCTCTCAACAATACATTGGGGTTGGGTTTTACCATACACATGCTAGATTCTCGGCAGAGGCAGCTTATTGATCACCTCGGCTCAAAACCATCTAACCAGAAACTCACTAGGAGCGATTTCTAATCGCTAGCGATTTGAAAAAGCTCTTGCTAATCAAGGGTGCTCATTCAGATTCCGGATATCTGAATTACCCGGATAATACAAGTTTTTTCCACTATCCGACTCGGATTCAGATTCCGGATATCTGGCCAAATCCGGAATGCGGTATCCGGATTCGCAGCGGTAGGAATTTGGATAACTATGGAGATGACGTTGTCCATGACGTCACTGAGCCAATCAGAGAGCTTCCAGCAGAAGCCCTAGCAACCGATCACAGAAGGGAACCCTTGCCAGCCCCTCCTGACCTCATTGAGCCAATCAGAGGGCTCCCAGCCTAAGCCCTAGCACCCAACCACAGAAGGGAACCCTGGCCAGATCCCCCTGTATATTAAGGAGGGGTGCCATGATGAGAAATCTCGTCCTTGCTTGTGGCTGCTCATTGTGAGACATGCTCCAGTGCTGCTGGGAAGCGGGAAAAAAGGGCGCAGGCAGCTAGTGGACAAAAAGGGCGCCGCCATTCACTCTCATAATAAATAATGTTTAATGGGCGCCGAGCAGGAAAAAAGGGCCCCGGACCTAAATAACGTTTAGAAACGGCGCCCGGAGATTTTTAATGATTTATAAGTGTGCTTGTGGTGATTTACGTTTATAAAATGCACCCGTGCCGAATAACGTTTATAAAAATACTAAACATATTTATCTTATTTAACTAATTAAAACATTATTTAAAGTTTTATTCCTTACTGTTTGTAAAACATTATTATTCACAAAATAAAGCGATCAGTACGTAACGTAAATTGCAATATATTTTTTCCATCCACAATTAGTAAAACATTATTATCCACATAATAAAGAGGGGTCTTAGGTTTAGGCACCACCAGGGGGGTCTTAGGTTTAGGCACCATCAGGGGGGTCTTAGGTTTAGGCACCTTCAGGGGGGTCTTAGGTTTAGGCACCACCAGGGGGGTCTTAGGTTTAGGCACCACCAGGGGGGTCTTAGGTTTAGGCACCACCAGGGGGGTCTAGGGGTTAGGGATAGGTACAAGGAGGGTTCTGTGTAAGAGTAGGCTTAGGTATAGTTTTAGTAAAATTTTTGTAATAATTACTACTGTTTTACAACACTTATTACGAACGTAGTTATATTTATATCATCGTTATAAAGAATATTTTCAGATTTTATTATAAGAACAAATCATAAATGAAGGTTATTCTCAATAATATACAATTATAACAATTAAACATATATTATTGTTTTTTTATTAAACGTAATTATAAGTTTAACTTTTGAAACAGGGAAGATTAACGTTTTCACAATTTCCGATTTCATAAACATTATTTAATGATTTATAATTTTGTTAAACATTATTTGTAAACGAAATATAGCACACTATGTTTATAAACGCTATTAATGATTAATAATTGAGTAACCAAGCAGCTCAGGGTGACCCAAACTACTAGGAATGTATAGGGGGATAAAAGGAACCAAAAAGCCCTCCTACTAAAAAAGCAAAGCTTGGTGTAACTGCCTTCTTAAAACAGAAGGAAATTTGCAATAATTCAGTTATAAATGAACATTTGTGGTTACCCACAATGCACACCTACTAAATATGCAAATTATCCCTTTTTGCCCTAGGTAAGCCAAGCAAGCATCCAGAACCGCTGGTTTATAGCAAGCCTATAGCTTTAAGTTTTACACAGCCATATCAAACCCACATGTAGACAGCCTGTTTCGGACTTTTGGTCCTCATCAGTACATGGTAGGGATTGATAAGGCTGTATGAAATAGGGCTTGGTCGAGTACAACAGAGTAACCAAGCAGCTCAGGGTGACCCAAACTACTAGGAATGTATAGGGGGATAAAAGGAACCAAAAAGCCCTCCTACTAAAAAAGCAAAGCTTGGTGTAACTGCCTTCTTAAAACAGAAGGAAATTTGCAATAATTCAGTTATAAATGAACATTTGTGGTTACCCACAATGCACACCTACTAAATATGCAAATTATCCCTTTTTGCCCTAGGTAAGCCAAGCAAGCATCCAGAACTGCTGGTTTATAGCAAGCCTATAGCTTTAAGTTTTACACAGCCATATCAAACCCACATGTAGACAGCCTGTTTCGGACTTTTGGTCCTCATCAGTACATGGTAGGGATTGATAAGGCTGTATGAAATAGGGCTTGGTCGAGTACAACAGAGTACCCAAGCAGCTCAGGGTGACCCAAACTACTAGGAATGTATAGGGGGATAAAAGGAACCAAAAAGCCCTCCTACTAAAAAAGCAAAGCTTGGTGTAACTGCCTTCTTAAAACAGAAGGAAATTTGCAATAATTCAGTTATAAATGAACATTTGTGGTTACCCACAATGCACACCTACTAAATATGCAAATTATCCCTTTTTGCCCTTGGTAAGCCAAGCAAGCATCCAGAACCGCTGGTTTATAGCAAGCCTATAGCTTTAAGTTTTACACAGCCATATCAAACCCACATGTAGACAGCCTGTTTCGGACTTTTGGTCCTCATCAGTACATGGTAGGGATTGATAAGGCTGTATAATTGATTAGAGTTTACACCCCGCGCCCTTTTTGTCCGGGCGCCCTTTTTGTACGTACGCGTGCTGCTGGCCTAGCAAGTGCTGTATACAGTGATAAACCTAAAGCTTTTCAGTGATTAACACCTTCACTATCACTACACTATTGCTCTATTGTTTATTAGGTAGCTAGCTTGATTTCATTCAGTGACAGTCATAAGCAAAATTGCTACGTACTGTATTTTAAGGGACATAGTGGCAACAAGGCAAAAAAGTTTAAAACCCATTTTCCTTTAGCATTTGTAAAATCGATTTTCTCAAAAACTACAAGGTCTTTTTGAAAAATTATTTTTTTGCCTTTTTCCTTTCTCCTTAAAACACATAGCAATTTCAGTGACGATAGCATGTATGGGAGCATTGCTATTAATCCTTAAGTCGGCAAAAAATTAAGCAAAAATTATGCAAAATTAAGAATAAATTACACGAAATCAGTTGAATGTCCAAATTTTAATTAGTTATAGCTGTAATTGTGAAAATTTCAGCGAAAGTTTGCGTAATCCTAATTAGCAGATTACGATTATCACTACTTTTCAGCGCAGAAAGCATCTGAATATTAACATGGACATCCAACACAGTGTCAGTGTAGAAACAATACAAACCATGCCCAGGACAGCACTGCCTGGAAGAATGTAGGAGCTCTTTGGCTTTAGCCTAATCTGCAGCCAAGGCCATGCTGGTTTTATCTCTCGGATGTCCGCTGTGGCATGTGAAGTGCATCCTTGGTAGCGTCATGCCTGAATGCTGCCTCCACCTCTATCAGGAGTGGGAAGATACGTAACCTTTGTTCCTGGCATCTCCAGGGATGGAAGGGTGAGATGGGGGACTGTCACGTACTGACAGAGGCATACGCCATGGCGGCCGGGCAGCCAATCCCTCACCCTTCCGTGATGAATGGTTTTGTTTCACAAGCTTAATACCAGAACTTATCTCACGCTTCGGTATTCAAGAATAATAGGGGGACATCTTCCTATGCAAAGCCGCGGAGCTGGTGACAAGTGGCACGCCGCGGCAAAGATCTGTCTGGTGCAGTGTTTACATAGCATGGGGAAAATCGCTTCTCAGAGCCTTTCCTTCCATAGAAAGAGATGACATTGAGACGTGAGTGAAGGGGAGGGCGAGGGAGGAAGAGAGGAAGGAAGGTGGGCAGAAGAGGTGAGGGGAAAAAAGGAAGGAAGGTGAGCGGAAGGGGTGAGTGAGGAAGGAGTGAAGAAAAGATGGGAAGGAATGAAGGGGTGAGTAAGGAAAGGGAGGAGTGAGAAAATGAAAAGAAAAGTAGCAGGAAGAAAGGAAGGTTGGTGGGCAGAAGGGGTGCATGAAGGAGTGAGGAAAGGAAGAGAAAAGTGGGAGGAAGGAAGGTGGGCAGAAGTGGTAAGTGAGGTAAGGAAGAGATAAGTGGGAGGAAGGAGACCTGAGATAATTGAAGAACAAGCATTTATACTTACCTGTGGTTTCCTCCAGCCTCCTGTAGACGGTGGGTTTCCTCGCTATCCTCCTCCTGGGGCAATCTGTTCTTCTGTAGTCACCTCCAGTAGATGCTTACTACTGTGCATGCGCAGACCTGGCCACTCACATCCTTGCTCGTGCATTCTGCACCAGTGCAGTTACAGTCTTAGCAAACAGCACATGCGTAGTAGAGTGTGACTGGGGATTAACTGGAGAAGACTGCAGGAGAACAGAGCGGCATGGGAGGACAGCAAGGGAGCCCACAGTCTACAGGAGGCTGTAGGAAGCCCCAGGTAAGTATATATGCTTGTACTTCTATCATCTCAGGTACACTTTGCAGAAAACCTGTAAGGAAAAAGTGCCCCATGGGTGTCTGATGAGGCTTCCCTGTCCTCCTTGGCTGACCCGATCCTGTGCTGGAATGGTGGGACCCAGGACAAGAGAAAACAAACACAATCCCAGATGCCGCTGCACGCAGCACAGTAGCAGCTTCCCCCTGTGGCTTTGGTAGAAATAGCCAAGCCCAATCAATCGGGTCCGCTCTACTGTGCAGGTGCGAGGAGGCCGATGAGATTCTCGGGGGTCCCAGCAATTGATACCCTCTACGGCAAAGGACAGGGGATGTCTCTTTAGCATCCCCCAGGGACTCTTGTTTTTCTTAAAGGACCACCTTAAAGGGGTTCTGTGGAGTCATTCAATAAACATAAACAGACACTTACCTGGGGTTTCTATCAGCCCCCTGTAGCTGTAATGTCCTGCGCCGTCCTCCTCCAATCACTCGTTCCCCGCCGCCGGTCCCGGTCTGATTACACGTATAACGTGTCTGCGTGGCCGTGGCCATGTGCGTGCGCACTCCCGCTCGCCTCTCTGGGAGCTTACTGCGCAGGCGCATTACAAGAAAACGTCGTACTGTGCTTGCACGGTAAGCTCCCAGAGACGTGAGCGGGAGCGCTCATTGATCGTCTTGTTAGACGAATAATTGCCCCGGACCGGCGGCGGGGAACGAGTGATCGGAGGAGCACAGCGTGGGACATTACATCTATTGGGGACTGATAGAAGCACCAGGTAAGTGTCTGTTTATGTTTATTGTAGGACTCCACAGAACCCTTTTAAAGAGGATCTCCATCCTAAAATAGAAAATTCTGCAGCGGTGCTGTAATGAAAAGTTATATTTATTTATTGTATTTATAAAGTGCCAACATATTATTACGCAGCGCTGATATTTACCAGCGGTGTATTGTCCCACAAAGCCGTCCCGAAGACCCTTTATCACTTCACTTCCAGTGCCTGGCCCCGCCTCCCCTTTCTCCCCGGAGAAAAACACCAAGCTACTCACTACAGTAAATACATACCTCCTAACTTTTTGAGATGAGACAGCGGGACACTTAAGCCACACACCCAACCACACCCCCTGACACACCCCTAGTCAATCATAATATATATATATATACATATACATATATTTATATATATATCCTTTATTAAAAAAATAATTGTGGGTGGGGAGAAGGGTGAGGGTGCCCATGGGTGAGGAGGTAAAAAAGTGATTGAGGCCCAAGCCGGCGGATGCGGTGTGTGGGATGCAGGTCTGGGATAATATTGTCCCTCCCTCCCTCCGAATGTGCCCTCCCAGTGTCCCCCTGTATGTAGAGATTAAGAGCGCAGCGGAGCGGGCAGTCTTACCATTCCTTCTCGTGTACCGGGCATCTGGTCTTCTTCGCTTCCTGCTTCCTGTGACGTCACGGGAAGTAGATGGAAGCTAGAGCCCGGTACGCGAGGAGGAATGGTAAGACTGCCCGCTCGGCTGCGCTCTTAATCTCTACATACAGGGGGACACTGGGGGGGCACATCCGGAGGGAGGGAGGGACAATATTATCCCAGACCGGCATCCCACACACCACATCCGCCGGCTGGGGCCTCGATCATTTTTTTTGCACATCTGACCCCCCAGCCGCCCGGGAAACTGGGGGGTCATAACAGGATAGCCGGACAGCCCCCCCAAATCGGGACTGTCCCGCCGAAAACGGGACGGTTGGGAGCTATGGTAAATAGCTTGGTGTTTTTTCTCTGTGGAGAGATGGGAGGTGAGGGCAGGCGCAGGTAAATATAACTTTTCGCTACAGCAGCGCTACAGGATTTTCGATTTTAGGATGGAGATCCTCTTTAAAGAAGTGAGGTATGAAGAAGAGGTGATAGAAAGGTAAGGAGGAATTATGGGAAGACTGGAGAGAAGGAGTGAGAGACGAAGGAAGGAAGGAAGGAAGGAAGGAAGGAAGGAAGGAAGGAAGGAAGGAAGGAAGGAAGGAAGGAAGGAGGAAATAAATTGCAGATGAGCAGCAGATATAAGAGCTTCTGTAGTGAAGGAATAGACAGCCACAAACATGACAGATTGGAATTAATATAGTCCACAAGTGGTTAAGCAAATGTGCAATGTGTGACCTCTGCGGACATGCTATAAATGAGCCGATTGTTTGTGTTAACGGGCAGTTGCCATTTTTTACCTTTTGCTGCTTTAGTCAAACCCATCACCTCCAGCAGCTCTGTAAGGCATGCTAGTAGCCGCCAGCAACCAAGGCTAATACGCCTCATTCGGCCAGACACAATGTTATGCTAGGCGTAGAGAGAATGTATTCCCAGCGACTTATCACTGTAACAACATCTCCTTCAAAGCGTCTGGACTAGTTATTCCAATCATTTCCCCTTTGGAATGAATCTATACATTAACATTTACAGGCCTCTGCGGACCACTAAAGGTAAAGATCTTACATTCACATTGTGATTATAAAACAAGCTTGTTCAAGCAGATTTCGTCAAGGATAAAACATATTATTGCGATATCTGTGTAATGCGTAGCATGCCGCCGCTGCTCGCCGGCCGCATTGTCACCGCGCCTCAATGGAAGCCGGCAAACATTTACATTCAATATGCTTTGCATACGTGTGTGTGTGTCACTCCAGACGAGTTATTAATTTCCTTCATTGTCTTACTCGCATTGCAGCAGCCCATATGCCTACACCGCCTTCTCATCACAGAGTGGAAAAACATAAATAGATAAAGTGACATTTCGCCTATGATAAAAATTCACTATAAACATACACAAGTGGTATACAAATGTTGCAATTGTTGCTTAATTTTCACACCTGCGCTAACTGAGTGAGAGGCAGCATACTCTGACACACCCGGGGCTTGATTCACAAAAGAGTGCTAAGTGTTAGCACGGCCGTTTTCGCGCAAATTTTCGCATGAAACTATAACGTTTTTGTGCGCAAACATTATCCTTTCGCGCTAAATGGTAGACCCGGAACAAGCATGCAGATCAGATGTTTTGACATAAATCTGTCAAGTTTAGCCACATGCTGGTGTCTGGTGTGTGATTCAGACACTACGATGCCTGAAAGATCGGCAGGGACTGATTAAAAAGAAACAAATATGGCAGCCTCCACACTTCAAGTGTCCTTGCAAAGTGTTCATTTTTTCCATTACAACATTTTGGGAGTAGTGTGTTGCAGCACTGGTCACACATTACTAGGAATGCTCATTCGGATTCCGCGGAAATGCAATTTCCGAAATTCCGATCGGAAATTGCATTTCCGCATCGGAATGCGGAAATCGGTAAGGCAAGTGCGGTAGGCGGATTTCCGACGGAAATCGCAGAAATTTCCGCTGACTTTAACATCGATTTTTTCAAAAACTATAAGGTCTTTTTGAAAACTTTTTTTTTGCTTGTTCACAATCTTTTGCTTGTTCACAAGATTCAGTTTAATAAACCCTGAAAACTTAGTGTTTGTAGGACTTATGGGGGCTTTGCTATTAACCGCTAAAGTCAGCAAATTTTTACTGTAATGTAAAATGCAGAAAATCTGCATCTGCCTATTTTCTGCATTTTACATTACAGTAAAAATCCGCCCACTTTAGCGGTTAATAGCAAAGCCCCCGTAAGTCTTAGAAACACATTTTTTAGGGTTTATTAAACAGAATCTTGTGAACAAGATGCTAAAAAAAGTTTTCAAAACGACCTTATAGTTTTTGAGAAAATCGATGTTAAAGTTGGGCAGAATTTCCGGCGGAAATTGGTAGCGGAAAGCGGAATCGGTCATTGGTAATGGCGGAATGTGGATTTACGCAAGATCGGAAATTGGCATTTCCGACCATCCCTACACATTACACCGTGTTATAATACTTTGAGTTTTCTAGATGTCAGTGTTTACAGTTAGTCCTAGACTAGCTAAGGATAAATTTGACATTTTTACTGCAGTTGAAAATAAATAAATAATAATATTTTGCCATCAGGCTGTACTGTGGAGCCTATAAACAAAAAGTTTTCATTTAATCTAAACGAATAACAATCAGCCGCCCCAGCCAATATGCTGCGGAGAAATGTTCTGGGTTCTGAGGCGCTTCGGAGCGAAACTGAAGTAGCGCCAGCACTGGTGATCGGCGCTGACGAATGGCTTACCCAGAATCCCCTGCAGGAGCTGGAGGACAGTTACTGAAATATAGTGCATAAAAATGATCTCTTTTGATAGGTATTGAACTACGGCCGTGTCTGGCGATTGCTCTGGAAAAAGACAACACGCACTACATTACAGAATAATGTATGCTAGCCGCTCCTAAGGGCTGCGATTACTCTTCCCTACAGACATTAGAATATTTCATAAAGTATATTACTGTGAAGTTAAGGACATCAGCCCACTTTCCGTGATGGATTGTGTCTAGCCCGGCTACACTCTGTTGGTAAGCAAAGTGATTCCAGAGGTATTGATGAATCCGCAAACATTGGCTTATACACATCTTATTGCATAGAAAGTACTTAATTTGAAACATCCAGTCCACACTCAGACATTGCTTAATGGAATCCTTAAAAGTCCTGTGAGGTCAACCCTTCAAAGTGAGTCTGAAGTAAATTAAAAAAAAAACAGATACCTAAGGAGAAGGAAGGCTCTGGGTCCTCCCGGTGTCTTTGTTACTCCGCAGGCTCTTCGATTTGAATCTCCCGTTGCAGGAGATTCGGAAGTCTTCCGAAGCACTCAGGCATCCGAAGACTGGCGGCTCTGTACTGCGCATACGTGAGAGCATGAGAAAGGATGTTCACGCGTGTGCAGTGCAGAGCGGCCCGTCTTTAAAAGGCCAAGTGCTTCAATAGACTCCCAAAGCCAGCAGAACCCAGAAGAGTGCAGTCTACGACAGATGGGTCGTAGACTGCTAACGGGGTAGCCTGCAGGGGAACAAGGACAACGTGAGGAGAACAGGAAGGGTCTGTTTTGACCCGGAGCCTTCCCTCTCCTTAGGTAAGTATCTGCTTTTTTTTTTTTTTTTTAAATACGCTTCAGGCTCCCTTTAAAGGGGTTCTGTGGAGTCCTTCAATAAACAAACAGACTTTTACCTGGGGCTTCTATCAGCCCTCTGTAGCTGTAATGTCCCGTGCCGTCCTCCTCTGATCACTCCTTCCCCGCCGGCATCGGGCAATTATGCATCTAACAAGGTGAATAATGCGTGCTCTCGTCTCCGGGAGCTTACTGCACAGGCACAATACGAGGTTTTATTGTATTGCGCCTGCGCAGTAAGCTCCTGGAGACGCAAGCAGCAGCGCGTGACGCGTAATTAGACCGGGACCGGCGGCGGGGAAGGAGTGATCGGAGGAGGACGGCGCGGGACGGTACAGCTACAGGGGGCTGATAGAAGCCCCAGGTAAGTGTCTGTTTATGTTTATTGAATGACTCCACAGAACCCCTTTAACCACTTGCCGACCAAGTGATTTCCCATTGATCTGTGCTGGGTGGGCTGCAGCGCCGTGCAGTGTAAACACCGGGGATTTCTTCCCCGCGTGTTTACATTTCGCCTGCGAGCCGCGATCGGAGGCTCGCAGGCAGTTCACGGAGACACCCTCCGTGAACTGACATGGAACGGCCGCTTGCACGAGCGGCCGTTTCCACGGAAACCCGCAGACAACCAGTTTACGCCAATCGGTGTTAGCTGGTCGTCAAGAGGTTAAAGCTCAACCCTGGAGAAAAAAAAGTAAGATTTGGAAAGGATGGAGAGAAGAAGAAGAATATAGAGGCTGCTGAATTTATTTCCTTTTAAAGAATACCAGTTGCCTGGCAGCCCTGCTAGTCTTTCTGGCTGCAGTAGTGTCTCAATTCTACCAGAAGCAAGCACGCAGCTAATCTTGTCAGGTCTGACAATAATGTCAGAAACACGCATATGCTTGTTCAGAATCTATATTTAAAAGTATTAGAGGCAGAGGCAGGGCCGGATTTAGGCCCAGGCCACCTAGGCCATGGCCTAGGGCACCACAGGAGCAAGGGCACCAAAGCAGCGGATTAAACTGTTGCAGCATTTGCAAGCTTGCAAATGCTGCAATGCAGGAAGATCAGACAAGCGTCTGACCGCCGTACTCTGCTGCTAGCGGCCTGTAAAGCAGCCACCTTGCTCTCTGTGCACGTTTGCATTGTGGCTGGCGGCTATGGAATAGGGCAGCATTGGAGACGGAGGGTAAGAGGAAGCTTCTGCACTGGAGACGAGCAGAGAAATGAGTGACACGGATGGCTGCTGCGGTGTGTAGGTGAGCTGTATTGAAAGGGGGGGGGGAGGGGAGAGAGGGATTAAGGGAGTCTTCTGGCTACCTATAGTGGAGGGGGAGGGGTCATCAGGTTACCCATACTGAAGTGGGTGGCTGGTGACATTGGCCTTGGGCGGTAAAGAGTACAAATCCGGCCCTGGGCAGAGGATCGCAGGACTGCCAGGCAACTGGTATTGATTACAAGAAAATAAATATGGCAGTCCCCATATACCTCTCCGTTGTCATTTAAACACTATTTTCCCTATAAAGGTTTAACAACACGGTACTGTCTATGATGTGTCTATGAGAGTCTTTTGCTCTTGCTCCGTTTACATACATGTCTATCTTTGCTGTCAGAAGGAAAGTAGAGTAGTGCAATACACTATCCTCGCACAGATTTTAGTAAAAACTTGATGGTAGTGTTATTCAATGCTGCCCCTGTCATCATTTGAGAGACTTAGCCACTTCCTGTCTTGGCAGGAAGTAAGGTAAATTCTACTAGATGGGGGCACCAATCCCAATAAGTGTCCTAATGGTTTTAACTGCTGTCCCCACTATCCAAAAATATTGTCTTTCCCCTGTAGATACGCTTTAGTCTGAAACATATACACATACTGGGGGAAATAAATATTTAGCTTTTTTGTCTTCTGTTCACTGGCTCACGATGACTTGTAATTACGAATTGCCTCAGAGGAGGACAGGCTCCAATCAGCGGCCTTCACAGAGAGTGAGTGAAAGCTGGCAAACCTACGAGAAAAGCATTAACGGGCCCTGCAAGGAATTGCTTGCGTGTCTCTAATAATGCAACCCATCAATCACTTCCACTGTCATCAGATCACTTCTAGCCTTTGCAATATTGGAGTGGGGTGAGGATGTAAACCTGCAGTGACAGCAATCTTCCCATGTGTGTTTACCGACCGGGATGAGGGGAAATAACAAAAATTATCCTATAAATATAGGCCAGCTACATAACCCCTTCTATACTGCTGTACTCCAACAAAATGGAAAATATGCACCATAAAGAGCTGTAATGAAACTGAGAAGCTCAACTCTAAAGCTCAATACAACTATCCAATCTTGAATGTCCAATTTTACAATTTCCATGTAGTATGAGAGCTTACTTATACAATCTCAAAGTATTCAAAATGTGTTGGACCTGCATAGTCGAGCCCCACCCGGCTACTTTTTCAAGCCGCCCCGGCTGGGAAAAAAATTTGGGGAGGACACTGGGCGTAATTGCAAAAATGTACACAAAATTTTACGTAATCGTCTGATTATGATCCTCACTATTTGGCGCCTAATTATGCATTCCCACGTATACAGTAACAACGGGCAGGAAACTTTCCACATTGTATAAAATACAGAGGGCACAGACGCCGGGACCGAGGACAGGTACTGTAAGGCCCGGTTCACATTAGCGGTCGCCGTCCGGAATCGCCGTGCCGGAGCCGGACCGCATGCGGAACGGACGGAACGGACGCACGGTATAGCAATGAAAGTCTATGCGTCCGTTCACATGCGTCCGTTTCGTCCGGACCGGAGCCGGACCGGATCCGGCCTCCGGCATAAGATCCAACATGCGCTATTTTTTGGTCCGGCTCCTCCGGCAGATGTATCCGGAGCGGAGCCGGACTGTTGCATCCGGCCAATACAAACCAATGAGAACCGGAGAGCGGACAACACACTGGCTATAAAAACCGGACGTTCTACCCCACTTCCTATGCTTTTTCTAGTGGCCATTTTGGATGGGGACCACATGGGCCCAGCGTTCACAGAGTGGAGCAGCAGGGATTTCATGCTGGAGCTCTTTGGCAGCAACATGTCTGATGATATGTCTGATAACGAGGAGGTGAGGCCTTCTCCCCACATAGTAGTAGGTGAACAACAGGAAGGAGAGAATTCCCAGGTACGAGTAAAAAATGACTGGATCCATGGTCCCAACTGCAGTCTCTGTATCCACGGATGGTCTCCACACGTCCACCTGTCTCCAACAATGACCCCAGAACTTCTGCTGACCTCCCAGACCCCAGGTATTTACAGGTTGTTATCTCTTTAAGAAACCGGATCCGGACCGCAACCGTGTTCATACCGCATGGAAAACGGATGCAAACGGACCGGATCCGGACCTGATCCGGATAGGAACCGTACGGATTAGGTCTGGTCTGGATCCGGTGCGGTCCGGACATCCGTTCCGGTTTTTACAAAACCGCAAGTGTGAACGGGGCCTTACACAGGCTATGGATTTCAGCCTCGCCACGTGGAAACCAATTCTGACTTATTTCTGTGACCCTTGGAAGAAACACTCGAACACAATGCCGAATTCCCAATTCCCCCGTTCCGTCTCACATCTGAAGAGAAGCATTTTAGCTGCCTGGCCTGGTACACACACGCACAGACCCGAGAGGATTTAAATATGCTAAAAATACGCACATCACAAGGATGGGAATTTGACACAAAGTAGAAGAATAGCGGGGTATAATAAATTAATGCAAAGCTGTATTACAGAGAGGATTAGCAATGTCTACAGAGAGGGAACAAGGGAACTTTTATGCGATTATACGGCCGTGATTCTAATCAAACGTCCGCATTCCCTAAATATAGGTGTCAGTGACAGTAGACTACCTTTTAAAGTTGAAGGAGCAAAAAACTGGAACATGTTAGAAATATACAGTATGTATATGTACAGTACATGCACTTGTCCCACAGTACATGCACTGTAAATTTGTTACTTCCTCAGTACAGGGCCAGTTTCAGTAACAATGGGGCTCTGCGCAAAGTTAACCCGGGGGCACTTTTGACCTTCCTCTAAAGAAACTTGACCCGCCTTCCCCCTATCCCTGAGGCTGGGAGCACACATAACATAGCATGAAATGCTGCTTTTTATGTCATGTTTTATGGTAATGTTGTGTGCGTTATTACTGCTTTTTTTTGTGCGTTTGCGATGAGTTTTTCTTGCGCTTTCCGTGTGTTTTAATGCGTTTGCGGTTCACATATACAAAACGCATATGCATTTTGTATGCGTTTTTCATTCGTTTTTATATATCCATTTATGCAAATCACTAGGAAGGCAACAGGAAGCGGAAATATAGCAAAAAAATTTATTTTGGGTTAAAAATGCATACAAAATCGCATGGAAAACGCATGAAAAACGCATACCGTTGTGTTCCCATTGACTTTTATTAGAAAACCTCATACTGCACCTGCACAGAACACTGCCAAAGACGGGAGCGAGGATCCTTGAGTGAGGGCACGGAACAGGACGTCTGCAGGGGGCCGATAGAAGCCCAAGGTAAGTGAAACTTTTTTTTCTAAAGGTTAAAGAACCCCTTTTTAACATTTAGTTATGTTTAAAAATTACACTGGCTGTGCTCAATTTGGCCTTTGGACACTATGTGGCACCAGAGAGCTGTTTTGCCCATTTGTCTTCACTTCTCTCCCGCCCTTCTGTCCTCTTTTGAGCAAGTGGAACGCACTTCACCCCCCCCCCCCCCCCCTTTATGCCACAACTTCATACCCAAATTGAGAGGGGTGATATTTGGGGAGCCCCTGCAGACTCTGGGGCCCTGGAGAAATTGCTCCCTTTGCTGCCATTATAGCACCAGCCCTGCCTGAGTAGCTGTCACTTACTGACATGTTTTGGATTACTCCATCTCCTCATGGAGCATTCTCAAAATGTAATTTGATTATTCCAAAAGCGATCCCTGGAAGGAATATATTCAAAGATGCCGACCAGATTGCCCACTCACTTGCCATTTTTTCACCAGTTGGACTGTGCCACTGCCATTTAATAAATGCCTTAGAAAACAAAATACTGAGACTCCCCCAAGAGGAGATGGACTAGTCCAAAACCTGTTGGTCAGAAGTTCAGATTTTATAGATTATAATGCCTGCTGTAAGTGACAGCTGCCACCTCGATGTAGTATAAGGGCCAACAGATTTTAAATACAACGAGCAGATTGTGTAGGCACTTGAAAGACAAAAGAAATTAAGAGCCCGTATAGTGCAATACGTCAATTCAAAGCGGTCTAATGGCAAGTATAAGAGATTGTACTCACAAAGCTGGGTTACCACTGGTAACCACTAAGATGGCCGGTGGGGAGATAAAACCTGACCCCACTCAGGTTCAGAATGTCATTCTCAGTAGAAAAAACGGGGTAACACCCCTTCACCAAGGGTGAACACACAAGATAAATGGTAAACGCCACAAAAACGCAAAACGTTTCATGGGCAACATCCCGATTCGTCAGGCAATAAGAATGAGCTTATTTCAGTCTCAGCAATAATGACACATGGAGGTGCTCATTCTTGCTGAGACTGAAATAAGCTCCTTTTTGTTGCCTGATGAAGCGGGACATAGACTGTTAAAACGCGTTGCATTTTTGTGGTGTATCTTCTTGAATAAAGAAAGTATTGTTTCAGTGAATATAGACTGTTGAGTCTACCTGTGGGAGGTAAGTCCACAACTACCTGCCCTTTTTAAACAGTTTTTTAAACCTTTTATACTACACTGGCATCTCTGTTTTAAACCCAGGTAGATTGTTTAGGTAAGCTCTTCTACTACATGGAATTGGTAAAATTGGCCAATCATCGGCCAATCACAATTGGAACTGTGTACCAAGCTCTACATATATATATGTACCAAGCTCTATATATATATAGTGAAAAATAAAGTATAAATTACACCTAGGAATGATAGAGAACCTGTGTTTTCTAACTTGCAGTCTACAGACTTTTTTAAGTTCTATACAAATAATTATTGAGAGTAATGTCTGCATCCTTCCGCAAGTTGCACTCTAATTCCCTCCTTAATAATTTATCAAGAAAAGTTATGGAGATCACATTGAAATAAAATACTTCATGAATAAGAGATGCGTGTATTTTCTCTGTGCTTGCTTTTCATACTTCCAAATATATATATAAAAAAACCTCGTGGCGGCAAAGCATTCTTTTTTGGCTTGGCAGGGCGTTTATTTACAGCTGTCGGGAACGGGGAGAACATTGTGTTTACTCTCCGACTGATCCTCCGGAACATTATTGGGCTCGTCCTATAATAAATATCTGGAAAGGCTACGAAGGAAGAGATTTCATTTTGTTGTAGGAAACCTCATGACATTACTTAAAAAAAAAATAGATCTTGTAAGCGAAAACTACAAATGAATGTGTTTTTGCTTTCTTTTTTAAAGGGAATATCCGAGCAATTAAAAAAAAAAAAACATCTACTTACCCGGGGCTTCCGCCAGTCCCTTGCAGCCGACTTGTCTCACAACCCAGCTCCACTTTCTGCCGCTGGCCCAGGCGCCGATGTTAATCAAGTCCACATTGTCCGGAGTGTACTGCGCAGGCGTACCGGCGGGGACCCCTGGCCGGCAGATGCGAGTGGAGATGCTGTGAGGGACGTGTCAGCTGCAAGGGGCTGGAGGAAGCCCCAGGTAAGTAGATTTTTTTTTTATAAATTGCTCGAATATTCCCTTAAAAAAAAACAAAAAGCAAAATAAATTTGGACCAGTTGTTTTTCCAGTTTCCTTTCTTTGTCATTTTTTGCATTTTCTTAAAATCATCACGTCACTACCGTGTGCAACACCTGATGTCCTGTAGCGGTATTGCAGTCTGTCAGTGCGCAGCGCCCATGGAGGAATCAGCTTTCCGGGCTCTCTTCACCTGTGTGTTTTCCTGGTCCCTGCTTCCTCCTGGATGAGCGGCTGGTCACTAGTAAGTAGGCAGATCTACTTGTGACCTGTGGCTGTGTGCCTACAGAAAAATGGCATGTTTTGGGTCGGAAATGAGAATTTCCATGGAATCGGAAATGAGCATTACCGACCATCAAATTATGAATTTCACAAATTCCAATATATTTTTGCACTAACCTTAACCTATTTTGGTTCCTGGACGTAGAAACTACGTCCAGGAACCATGTGCGCTACCGCGCGCTCCCGCGGCCGATCGTGGGCGTGCACACGCACTCTTGGCCGCGGATTCGGTAGCCACGGAATCAATGTATCGGGCTATGGTGCCCGATCACTGATTCCTCTCCCCCGCTGAAAAAGCGACAGCTTCTCTCGGAAGCTGTGCTTTTCCTGGCTGTTCCCTCCCCGATGCGTCACTCTAAGCGTGTGTTACGCTTAGAGTGACGTCATGTAAACAAACTCATGGCCGCCATCTTGTGGCCAAAAAGTAATACTACAACTGAAAGTAAAAAAAAAAAAAAAATTAACACACATTTACATTATAAATCTATTGTTTACCTCCCACCCTCCCAAAACTACCCAAATAAAATGTTTACTATAAAAAAAAAAAAACCATTACAATAAAAAAAAAAAAAACATGTAAATATTTACCTAAGGGTCTAAACTTTTTAACCCCTTGAGGACCACAGTCTTTCTACCCCTTAAGAACCAGGCACTTTTTTTCCATTCAGACCACTGCAGCTTTCACGGTTTATTGCTCGCTCATACAACCTACCACCTAAATGAATTTTGGCTCCTTTTCTTGTCACTAATAAAGCTTTCTTTTGGTGCTATTTGATTGCTCCTGCGATTTTTACTTTTTATTATATTCATCAAAAAAGACATGAATTTTGGCAAAAAAATGATTTTTTTAACTTTCTGTGCTGACATTTTTCAAATAAAGTAAAATTTCTGTATACATGCAGCGCGAAAAATGTGGACAAACATGTTTTTGATAAAAAAAACCCATTCAGTGTATATTTATTCGTTTGGGTAAAAGTTATAGCGTTTACAAACTATGGTGCAAAAAGTGAATTTTCCCATTTTCAAGCATCTATGACTTTTCTGACCCCCTGTCATGTTTCATGAGGGGCTAGAATTCCAGGATAGTATAAATACCCCCCAAATGACCCCATTTTGGAAAGAAGACATCGAAAAGTATTCACTGAGAGGCATAGTGAGTTCATAGAAGATATTATTTTTTGTCACAAGTAAGCGGAAAATGACACTTTGTGACAAAAAAAAAAAAGTTTCCATTTCTGCTAACTTGCGACAAAAAAAAAATGAAATCTGCCACGGACTCACCATGCCCCTCTCTGAATACCTTGAAGTGTCTACTTTCCAAAATGGGGTCATTTGTGGGGTGTGTTCACTGTCCTGGCATTTTGGGGGGTGCTAAATTGTAAGCACCCCTGTAAAGCCTAAAGGTGCTCATTGGACTTTGGACCCCTTAGCGCAGTTAGGCTGCAAAAAAGTGCCACACATGTGGTATTGCCATACTCAGTAGAAGTACTATAATGTGTTTTGGGGTGTATTTTTACACATACCCATGCTGGGTGGGAGAAATATCTCTGTGAATGACAATGTTTTCATTTTTTTTACACACAATTGTCCATTTACAGAGTTATTTCTCCCCCCCAGCATGGGTATGTGTAAAAATACACCACAAAACACATTATACTACTTCTCCTGAGTACGGCGATACCACATGTGTGGCACTTTTGTGCACCCTAACTGCGCTAAAGGGCCCAAAGTCCAATGAGTACCTTTAGGATTTCACAGGTCATTTTGCGACATTTGGTTTCAAGACTACTCCTCATGGTTTAGGGCCCCTAAAATGCCAGGGCAGTATAGGAACCCCACAAATGACCCCATTTTAGAAAGAAGACACCCCAAGGTATTCCGTTAGGAGTATGGTGAGTTCATAGAAGATTTTATTTTTTGTCACAAGTTAGCGGAACATGACACTTTGTGAAAAAAAACAATTAAAATCAATTTCCGCTAACTTGTGACAAAAAAATAAAAACTTCTATGAACTCACCATACTCCTAACGGAATACCTTGGGGTGTCTTCTTTCTAAAATGGGGTCATTTTTGTGGGGTTCCTATACTGCCCTGGCATTTTAGGGGCCCTAAATCATGAGGAGTAGTCTGGAAATCAAATTCCGCAAAATGACCTGTGAAATCCTAAAGGTACTCATTGGACTTTGGGCCCTTTAGCGCAGTTAGGGTGCAAAAAAGTGCCACACATGTGGTATCGCCGTACTCGGGAGAAGTAGTACAATGTGTTTTGGGGTGTATTTTTACACATACCCATGCTGGGTGGGAGAAATAACTCTGTAAATGGACAATTGTGTGTAAAAAAATCAAAAGATTGTCATTTACAGAAGTATTTCTCCCACCCAGCATGGGTATGTGTAAAAATACACCCCAAAACACATTATACTACTTCTCCCGAGTACGGCAATACCACATGTGTGGCACTTTTTTGCACCCTAACTGCGCTAAAGGGCCCAAAGTCCAATGAGTACCTTTAGGATTTCACAGGTCATTTTTGTTTCAAGACTACTCCTCACGGTTTAGGGCCCCTAAAATGCCAGGGCAGTATAGGAACCCCACTAATGACCCCATTTTACAAAGAAGAGACCCCAAGGCATTCCGTTAGGAGTATGGTGAGTTCATAGAAGATTTTATTTTTTGCCACAAGTTAGCGGAAATTGATTTGAATTGTTTTTCTTCACAAAGTGTCATATTCCGCTAACTTGTGACAAAAAATAAAATCTTCTATGACCTCGCCATACACCTAATGGAATACCTTTGGGTGTCTCCTTTCTAGAATGGGGTCATTTGTGGGGTTCCTATACTGCCCTGGCATTTTAGGGGCCCTAAACCGTGAGGAGTAGTCTTGAAACCAAATGTCGCAAAATGACCTGTGAAATCCTAAAGGTACTCATTGGACTTTGGGCCCCTTAGCGCACTTAGGGTGTAAAAAAGTGCCACACATGTGGTTCCGCCGTACTCAGGAGAAGAAGTATAATGTGTTTTGGGGTGTATTTTTACACATACCCATGCTGGGTGGTAGAAATATCTCTGTACATGACAATTGTTTGATTTTTTTTACACACAATTGTCCATTTACAGAGAGATTTCTCCCACCCAGCATGGATATGTGTAAAAATACACCCCAAAACACATTATACTACTTCTCCTGAGTACGGCGATACCATGTGTGACACTTTTTTTGCAGCCTAGGTGCGCTAAGGGGCCCAACGTCCTATTCACAGGTCATTTTGAGGCATTTGTTTTCTAGACTACTCCTCACGGTTTAGGGCCCCTAAAATGCCAGGGCAGTATAGGAACCCCACAAGTGACCCCATTTTAGAAAGAAGACACCCCAAGGTATTCCATTAGGTGTATGGCGAGGTCATAGAAGATTTTACTTTTAGTCACAAGTTAGTGAAAAATGACACTTTGTGAAAAAAAACCCAATAAAAATCAATTTCCGCTAACTTTTGACAAAAAATAAAATCTTCTATGAACTCGTCATACACCTAACAGAATACCTTGGGGTGTCTTTTTTCTAAAATGGGGTCACTTGTGGGGTTCCTATACCGCCCTGGCATTTTACGGGCCCAAAACCGTGAGGAGTCTGGAAACCAAATGTCTCAAAATGACTGTTCAGGGGTATAAGCATCTGCAAATTTTGATGACAGGTGGTCTATGAGGGGCCGAATTTTGTGGAACCGGTCATAAGCAGGGTGGCCTTTTAGATGACAGGTTGTATTGGGCCTGATCTGATGGATAGGAGTGCTAGGGGGGTGACAGGAGGTGATTGATGGGTGTCTCAGGGGGTGATTAGAGGGGAAAATAGATGCACTCAATGCACTGGGGAGGTGATTGGAAGGGGGTCTGAGGGGGATCTGAGGGTTTGGCCGAGTGATCAGGAGCCCACACGGGGCAAATTAGGGCCTGATCTGATGGGTAGGTGTGCTAGGGGGTGACAGGTAGTGACAGGAGGTGATTGATGGGTGTCTCAAGGTGTGATTAGTGGGGGGAATAGATGCAAGTAATGCAATGGCGAGGTGATCAGGGCTGGGGTCTGAGGGTGTGGGCGGGTGATTGGGTGCCCTAGGGGCAGATGGGGGTCTAATCTTATGGGTAGCAGTGACAGGGGGTGATTGATGGGTAATTAGTGGGTGTTTAGAGGAGAGAACAGATGCAATGCACTTGGGAGGTGATCTGACTGCGGGTCTGCAGGCGATCGGATGGTGTGGGTGGGTGATCAGATTGCCCGCAAGGGGCAGGTTAGGGACTGATTGATGGGTGGCAGTGACAGGGGGTGATTGATGGGTGGCAATGACAGGGGCTGATTGATGGGTGGCAGTGACAGGGGGTGACAGGGGGTGATTGATGGGTGATAGGTGATTGGCAGGTGATTGACAGGTGATCAGTGGGTTATTACAGGGAAGAACAGATGTAATTAATGCACTGGTGAATTGATAAGGGGGGTCAGAGGGCAATCTGAGCGTGTTGGCGGGTGATTGGGTGCCCGCAAGGGGCAGATTAGGGTCTGATCTAATAGGTAAAAGTGACAGGTGGTGATAGGGGGTGATTGATGGGTAATTAGTGGGTGTTTAGAGGAGAGAATAGATGTAAACAATGGATTTGGGAGGTGATCTGATGTCGGATCTGCGGGCGATCTATTGGTGTGGGTGGGTGATCAGATTGCCCGCAAGGGGCAGGTTAGGGGCTGATTGATGGGTGGCAGTGACAGGGGGTGACAGGGGGTGATTGATGGGTGATAGGTGATTGGCAGGTGATTGACAGGTGATCAGTGGGTTATTACAGGGAAGAACAGATGTAATTAATGCACTGTCGAATTGATAAGGGGGGGGGGTCTGAGGGCAATCTGAGCATGTGGGCGGGTGATTGGGTGCCCGCAAGGGGCAGATTAGGGTCTGATCTGATAGGTAACAGTGACAGGTGGTGATAGGGGGTGATTGATGGGTGATTAGTGGGTGTTTAGAGGAGAGAATAGATGTAAACAATGGATTTGGGAGGTGATCTGATGTCGGATCTGCGGGCGATCTATTGGTGTGGGTGGGTGATCAGATTGCCCGCAAGGGGCAGGTTAGGGGCTGATTGTTGGGTGGCAGTGACAGAGGGTGATTGATGGGTGATTGATGGGTGATTGATGGGTGATTGACAGGTGATTGACAGGTTATCAGGGGGGATAGATGCATACAGTACACAGGGGGGGGGGGGGTCTGGGGGGGTCCTGGGGAGAATCTGAGGGGTGGGGGGTGATCAGGGGGGGCAGGGGGCAGGGGGGGGGGGGATAAAAAAAAATAGCGTTGACAGATAGTGACAGGGAGTGATTGATGGGTTATTAGGGGGGTGATTGGGTGCAAACAGGGGTCAGGGGGTGGGCAGGGGGGGGTCTGAGGGGTGCTGTGGGCGATCAGTGGGCGGGGGGGGCAGATCAGTGTGTTTGGGTGCAGACTAGGGTGGCTGCAGCCTGCCCTGGTGGTCCCTCGGACACTGGGACCACCAGGGCAGGAGGCAGCCTGTATAATACACTTTGTATACATTACAAAGTGTATTATACACTTTGTAGTGGCGATCGCGGGGTTAACATCCCGCCGACGCTTCTGTATGGCCGGCGGGATGTTACGGCGGGTGGGCGGAACCAGTTGCCGGGGGAAGCGCGCGTCATCAATGATGCGATCGCTCCCCCGGCATAGGAAAAGGACGCAACGCCCTAAGGCGTATTGCGGTCCTTAAGGCATCCACTTTGCCGCCGCCCATGGGCTGTGGGCGGTCGGCAAGTGGTTAAATATCAATGTAAAGATGAAATATTTCTATATTTCTTTTTATTTTAAACTTGTAAATAGTGATAGATGCAAAATGGAAAAAAAGCACCTTTATTTCCAAATAAAATATTGTCGCCATACATTGTGATAGGGACATAATTTTAACGGTGTAATAACCGGGACATATGGGCAAATACAATACATGAGTTTTAATTATGGAGGCATGTATTATTTTAAAACTATAATGGTTGAAAACTGAGAAATAATGAATTTTTCCATTTTTTTCTTATTCTTCCTGTTAAAATGCATTTACAGTATAGTGGCTCTTAGCAAAATGTACCCCCCAAAGAAAGCCTAATTGGTGGCGGAAAAAACAAGATATAGATCAGTTCATTGTGATAAGTAGTGATAAAGTTATAGGCTAATGAATGGGAGGTGAACATTTCTCACGTGAAAACGACGGAACGCGAATGGGTTAACCTCTTGAGGACTAATGGTTTACACCCCCCTAGTGACCAGGCCATTATTTACAATTCAGCACTTCACAACTTAAATAACAATTTATTGCTCGGTCATACAACTTAGCACCCAAATGAATGTTACCTCTTTTTCTTGCCACTAATAGAGCTTTCTTTTGGTGGTCTCTGATTGCGGCTGCCATTTTTTTACTAATTAAAATTGAATATTTTTTTCAATAAAAATCCCTATTTCTTTTCATTAAACCCCCCACACCCCCCACAAATTGGCCCTAGACTGTGATCCGTACACTACATTACACGCCCATAGGCATTAGCCTATGAGAGTGATTAGATTGTGAGCCGTTAGGAGGGATAGTTAAGTGACAAGGCTGTCCCTGTACAGTGCTGTGCTAGATCGCAGTGTTATACATATGTTTATTGCCTTTTGTTTCCTTTATTTCAGCCTTCCAGCTCTGATTACGGCTGGCAGGCTGATGACGGATCCCCGCTCTGTTTACTAGCAGTAAACGTATGTTTCCTGCTAATCCCGCCCACCGCACTTTGACGCCAATCGACATTAGGCGGTTTCCCTTGAGAGCCACACTCCCACCGCCGATCAGCATTAGACGGTCAGGCAGAGCAGGGACAAGGTCCTCCAGCACCCAATGCTGAGACACCAAAGTGCGCCCCTCCATCCCTCCCACCCCAGCCATCACACACTGATTGCTATTAGACTAAGAGGGCCACAGGGCCCACAACCTCCCCAACACCTTAATATCTATTTATCTGGCTTGCAGTGACTGCTATGTATCCCCTTTTCTTATTTCTTTCTGCTTCATACACAATTAGGAATGAAAGCTAAATGAATTGTGCACCCCCTCCTACACTGCGCCCTGAGGCTGGAGCCTCTCCAGCCTATGCCTCGGCCTGGCCCTGCGGTTAGGAGCTGGTTAAAGGATACACAAGGTGAGAGATATATGAAGGCTGCCATATTTATTTCCTTTTAAACAATACCAATTGCTCGGCAGTCCTACTGACACTTCGTCTCTACTACTTTTAGCCATAGACCCTGAACAGGCATGCAGCAGATGAGGTACTCTGACTCAGCTCACTCCGGGTTTTACTGGATTAGCTATATGCTTGTTCCAGGGTTTTTGACCAAGACACTGCTTATGCCAGAAGATCAACAGGGCTTCCAGTAAAAAGTTTTAGCAGCTGCACAGTACATTTTAAGATATAATTTAATTCAGTTACTAAATGAGTTGTATAACGGTGATATTCATAGATTTTTGTACTAAAGAGCAGTAACCCGCCAAGGACACATCATAAGCAACTAACATTAGACTAAGAATTTAATTGTATGGCCTCTTTCAATGACCAAGAGCTTACGCTGAGAGCTTAGGTACCAATTCTTTTTCTATTTACCTCTCATCCTCGGCCATTATAGTCTGCCAACTCTTCTACCTTAGCAGAGTGGAATAAACAGACTATGAAATATACATGCTTTAGGAATCACTTCAGGGCTTTACACAATAACATCCCTCTGTGGACTCCCCGGCCAGCTGCAGACACGATTACATACCTTGTATGTTTAAGTCAACTTACGCTGCCTGTTTTCCTATTTTACGGCTGAATAACCTTCCTGTACTTAAGAAATGCAGGACACGGAAGAAGCCTCTGTGTCGTCTCTGGTATTGTGAAGTCAGGAAGGCTCTCTCCATCTCAGTGGTGCGGGGACAGTATCTTCATGCCAGCAGTCTTCTCAGTGTACCAGGAGGTATCGGAAAGTTTCAATTATCACTAGGGATGCTTATTGAGATTCTGCCATTTTCGAAACTCAGAAGTTGCAAAATAGACATCGGAAATTCGATTTCTGCAGAAATACCGCATCGCCGCAACTCGGTAATTTTAGCCCAATCACAGAACTTGGAAGCATTGGACCAATCAGAGAATGCAGAGTCAACTCGGAATTATTTGGCCAATCAGAGAATGCAAAAAATTACCAAAAAAAGACTCATCAGAAAACAAAAAATCGGATTGATGCAGAAATGCTGCATTACCGCAACTCTGTAATTTGAGCCCAAGGACAGAACTCGGAAGCTTTGGACCAATCAGAGAATGCCGAGGGAACTCGGAATTGTTTGGCCAATCAGGGAATGCAAAAATGACTCCTTGGAAATCAGACAACGGAAATCGGAAATCTGCAGAATCGGTAATCAGCATTGACGGCATTTCCGAGCATCCCTGATTATCACCTGGATGTTCTTATAGTATATTGATGGAATTTTGTCATTGTCATTATTGGTCCCTAAGTGCATGAAGTTGAGAAAATCAGCTCATTAGGTCCTGTGAAGTGTGAAATGGAAAAGATTGAGAATCGTAGTGTGATAAAGTGCCTGTATTTGATGGGTAATAGTGCCCGGTAAATGCATGATGGGTAATAGTGCCCGATAAATGCATGATGGGTAATAGTGCCCAATAAATGCATGATGAGCAGTTTACGGAAACAATTGCCCATCTTATGACACTATGGTGAGGTGAAAATTAATTTCCAAAGTGGTCACATGACCCTCACAGACGAGGCAAGACCTGGAAGACCATCATGGATGGACGGTGCAGCCACAGTGAAGAAAGTGGAGTGAACAACAAACTAAATGATCATCAATGAAACTGGCCTCAGTTATGGATGTGTGTGCTAAAAAAATCCTCACTGCTAAGCAGCAGAATGCTGGTGCACGCTGCCATGCTGTGGTGATGTAAGTATGCGCAGTGTACTGCTCTGCATAAAGGGGGAGGGAAAGTGATGGACCACCTTGGACTTCCCCCCCCCCCCTCCATGGTAGAGGGGGTTATTACGTCCATGTTGTCACAACATGAGCATTAGAGCTACAACCCGACACCAGCCAATCAGGATTCAGCATTATCAGTTTTGTATTTAACAGCTAACAGCCAATGTAAGGGATCATGGGAAGCAGAGATGGAAAAGATCATATGGGGTTCATAGGCAAGGTAGTCGCTTTGGCTCCTCCTTATATTTCTAAATGGGAGAAGAGTCAGAGAAGGTGGCAGTTGGGCCCAGGGGCGTAACAATAGACCCTGCAAGGGATGCAGCCGCAGGGGGGCCCAGAAGCCACAGGGGGCCCCGTGGGGGGAGAAGTTTATTTTCCCTGTCCTGAGAGACTGACAACTAAGGACACAGAGAGAAAAAACGTTCTGCTCTCTGCACAATTGTTCTTATGACTGCATCTGCTCAGCCACTGATAAGAAATCATACAAAGTTTTGTAGACAGAGATTTGTAGACAGTTCCTATTCAGTGTTCAGAAGGGTCTTGTGTACAGCCCCCAGCCCCCAGCCTCTCTACCCCTCCCCAAGTGCTCTGTGCTGTAGTGATGCTGGAGGAGTCTGGGCACTGAGAGAAAAAGCTTTCTATGCTCTGCACAAAAGAAGGCCCCATCCGAAGTTTTGCAGGGGGCCCAGTGATTTCTAGTTACGCCCCTGGTTGGGCCCCTTGACACCCACTGGGCCCCAGGCACCTGCCTAGGTTGCCTTGTCGATAATCCTGCTCTGATGGGAAGTGTAGTCCTGTGTCCAACAACAACAACTTCTGCTAATAGCCAGTCCTAGTAGAAAACATAGAGGTTGCAATGACGATGTCATTAGGATGGTCAAAACTAATTTTAAGTAATCTGTTAGTTTGATCTCTTTTTCCAGTTGTAAAGGGAACCAGTCTGGAGGAGGATCAGGAATACCTATGAAGGAACTGACGGGAGTCCGGAGCTCCTCTTAAGCCTCGCAGCCTCTCCAATATCAGATTTTCTCATCACTCCACGGATTGAAAATGTTTTCCCGGAGAGAAGAGCTTCTATTTTCTAAAGATGACAGTGATGAATGAGCTGCAGTCTTGTGATTACTCTAATAATCCCAGTGTCTGACTGCTCTGTGCTCTGATCGCTGGAAAATGGATGGCAAATTGGCAGCGTGATCTCTCTTCCATGCAAACATAGCATAATGCGCCATCATTTTCCCTCCCTGAATTGTTTCCTTCCATTGATGCTATTTTTCTTCTAAGTCTGTAAATTAAACCTGGATTGGGAAGTGGTGCACCCTCCTTAGCTGCAAACCTAGAAGCGTTATTTGCATCCGCAATTACTGGCGGCCTCATGTTGCATGCAGGGCGAGGGCGAGGCGGCGGAGGATTGCACGTCCGCACAGGTCAAGACATACAGAGAGATTTGTTTTGTTTTGTTTTTTTTATGCTCGGATTTTGGTATCACATTTGTCTAGGTCAGAACATGTTATGGAAGGCGAGACAACCAAAACTCTGTCTATTTTCCATGGCTGCGATCTAAGGCCGGTTTCACACAGTGGGAAACTGGCGGTATAAGAGCATTGCGGTACGATGAATGCATCACATCGTAACGCTAAAAATAGCCATCGGCCGTTACCCTGGCAATGCGCAGTAACCCTCTTCTGCCTGCAAGCCAAGCAGGAAGTGAGACTCTCTAGCGCTCACTTCCTGTGGCCAAAAATCGAATTGCACAGAAGTGTATTAACCACCTGAGGACCACAGTGCTAAGCCCCCCTAAAGACCAGGCCATTTTTACTGAAATGGGCCACTGCAGCTTTAAGGCCAAGCTGCAGGGCCGCAAAACACACCACACAAGTGATTTCCCCCCCCCCCCCCCCCCTTTTCTCCCCACCAACAGAGCTTTCTGTTGGTGGGGTCTGATCGCCCCCCAGATGTTTACTTCTTTTTTTTACAAATATTTATGTTATTTTTTTTTTTAATAAATAAACTTCCCCCCCCCCCCACCCTCCCTCCCCTGGCCAGCCTATCACATTGATCAGCTGTGATAGGCTTCAGCCTATCACTGCCGATCGCTCTCTTGTGCCCCAGGGGGACAGCCCTGTCACATGGCTGTCCCCAGTACAGCGCTGCTGTAGGTCGCAGCGCTGTACTATGTTAAGAGACGGCAGTTTTGCCGTTTAACAGTCTCCGAGCGGCAATCTCCACTTGAGGTAGATCGCGGTCTTGAGGTAGTTAAAAAATATTCTTCCACGCACTGCAACACTAACACCGCAGCTTTTAAAAAAAAATATGCGCCGCTATACACTTACATGAGTTTCAAATTTACCACTCCCTGCGGAACGCGTCGCACCACGCAAGGAATTAAGAGCTCCATAGACTTTCATTGGCGTAGCTTTGGTCTATGGCAAAATTGGCCAAAGCAACGCTCCAGTGTGAAATGAGTCTAAAGCAATAGCAGACCATGACATAGGCACTTTCAGAGAGTTTGATACCCCTTTGGCCTCTGACCAATGGCTTAATAAATGAATACTTCAGATTCAGAGGAAGCATTTTGAACTACTGTATATACACAACTATAAGTCTAGAAATTTTGGACTAACTCTCTAAATAAAAGTATAGGGGTCGACTTATACATGAGTCACAAGCAACACTGAGTAATGTGTGTACTATCTGTGACATTTCCATTTTACAGCAATTTACCCAGTGGTAAGAGACACTTTCTTGACAAAGTAAATGCCAAGAAAACACTGGTCTGAAAGTCCTGGCCGCAACAATTAACAAGGAAAGGGGCAGGGGGAAATACTGGGCTGCATGAAAGGAAGTGAATAATTGCTGCACTTGGGGGCCTGGAGGAGTTATTGGCTGCACTTTAGGACAGCAGGGGTTAATGGTTGCAATACTTTATGCAGTGCAGTCATTCATTGCTCCCCAAGTGCAGCCATCACCTTTGCTGGGTAGACCTATACTTAAGTCAATAAAAAATTCCAGCTTAAGAGGGTCAAATATTCACGAGGTCGATTTATATTCGAGGGTATATGGTACTTTTATTAATGTCAGTGTCCCAGCTAGGGAAGTTCCTCCATGCTTTTTGTACCCTGTGACAGCTGCCAGTCACCAGCAAAAAACAAATAAACCTCAACCCGAAGAAAAAACAGTTGGCTTCACCTGGAACAGCGTTGTGTTCTACAAGACATTTCAACCTCCTAGCAAAAAAAATCTTCAGTTCTTATGAAGTTCAAGAAATGTTTAAATATATGTACAAAGTATTGTATATACCACCCGCCCCCCTTTGGTTTTCCAATCTTTTTGACTGCCCCCCAGGCCCTTTTATATATGGCTAATGATGAAGTTCCTGGAAGTTTCCGGCCCTTATATAGATACATGTTATTGGCTGCCCAGTGGTCAATAGCCCTCCAGTGGAAATCCACTGATTTGGAGTTAGCTTTGGTTACTCAGCGTCTTGCCTTGATGATGTTAATTGATCGAGTTTATTATTATAGTGTTGAGAATATGACAAGATTTGATCTTATTTGGGATGCATGGAAAACTTATAGACAATTTTAGTTCCCCTTGGACAGATGTGTGATGGGTTTCTATTTGTTTGTATACCTCTATGACATTCGGGACTCTTGTGTTTAGACAGGAAGTTATTTTTCTTTTTCTTTTTTCTTTCCTTTTAGATTTTTGTGTTTTTTTTTTGTTTTTTTTTTGGTTTTATTTTGGGGTTGGTTCTAGTTTGGAGGTTTTTCTTTCAGTCAAGAAGAGCAACGTACTATAGAACTTATTAGGTTGGACTGATCCCTGGGATCTCAGTAGGAGGCACTCTTGTGCCCCATTTCCTAGGTTGAACGGTATGGACATTGGAATTTTGCTCTTCAATTTATATATGTGTAGGATGTGTATCCATGTTTGTTATTATCCTTTTTCTGTTTATGTTCTGCTATTTCTAGCTTGTTGCTGTATTTGCCTTATTGTACAATAAAGCTCTTTAAAAAAAAAAAAAAAAAAAAAAAGAATAGGGGAATATATAAATATATCCCCTACTGACAATTTAGCCTGTCCTCTGGTAGCATAAATCAGGGCCCAAAGATTGATGGCCTGGCAGACCTCCCACTCACCCATCCGCCAGGTGCCTCCTCTAGCGTCTTCTCTCCATCACAGCCAGGGTGTCAGATTTTACTCTGTGACCCCCGTCTTATGTACTCATGTCATGTACATGATACTGGGTCATGGGATACAGGCCCCCCTGATGGTGGAGAGGAGACGCTAGAGGAGACTGGGAGGGGGGGAGGGGAAGGAAGGGTTGCGCAGGAAGAGGCAGCTGCTGTGCTAAGTAGATTTCATGCTATTAACTAGAAATTGGTGTGCAGTGTGTGGGCAGGGGGCTATCTGTTGTCCGATCTGGTGACCATCAGGTAAGGTTTGGCCACCTTAAAGAGGAGCTGTCAGCCATAATATCTCAGGAAAAACACACGTATATAAGTAGATAAATACTTGCTTTTCTTACATAACATATGTATTGCACTTTCCACTTTTGATTTTAGTGATTTTTCTATAGTAAAAAAAGAGAAAATGCTTCTTAGGATTCTCCATTTTAACTGTGTCTATCTTGAAGCCAATCCTGGTGTCATTTCCCCCCTTACTCTCCTGTGCCTGATTGTGTATGCATTGCCCGCCCTCCTCCCAGTCTTCAGGCACTCCCACCCAGCTCTGCAATAGAAAGTGCATAGTCTCAGCATGAGAAATATTGGCCAATTAGAGAGAAACAGAGGTGTGTGGCAGGGGAAAAAGGGGGGGGGGGGGGGGACAGGCTTCAGCCAATCAGGTTTCATTAGTTAGATCTGAAAGCCAAGTAAATAAGCAAAAAAAGACAACTCAGCATGCCCTGCAACTTCCTTTGTGTGGCAATGTACAAAAAAAAGAGTCAGGGAAACTGGGGAATGATCATTTATCAACAAAAAAAGTAATAGTGATTTTAACTTTTGGATTGCCTGGTTAGCATCCTTATTGCTTGTTTGCCAGATAAAAATAAAGAATGGATTTTTAATTTGATGCCCGACTGTTATACTTTAAGTAAATTGAGCTTTAGATTTCCAAAATCTTGATTTATGGTCTCATATGGTACAAAACTATTTTCCCTTTATTGGGATTGTAGCTGCCAAAAAGGATTGATTCAGATTCTCCTGCAGGCTGGCCCAGCTCAAAGGTGAAACCCAGTCGGTACAAAATTACCAGGTTTTCTTTTTTTTTTTTTTTGGTTGCTTACATTTTCCTATCGCACATTCACAGGAGGGGAGCCTATTAAATTACCAAATAAGAATTTCTAAAGCTTTAAATAAATGATCAGGCAGCTGTTGTGCGGCGACAAGGAATTTTATTGCATCCCAACGGAAACAACTAACTCAGAGATGAGCTCTGAAGCCGAAGAGAATTAATACCTTATGTTTCCAAAATGGATCTGGCGGCTTGAGTGGGCGAATACATACAACCGTTATAATGCGAGGGATGGCGAGTGAGTCTCTCTTCTCTTAGAAGTCTCTGCATTAGCCATTCTATTTTCTGCCCAGTGCATCCCTGGCATCCGTATAGATGTGCATCTATGCTAACTAGAAAGAGCTCTTCTGTGTATCAGTATCCATTTTGGCCGTGCAGACGTGAGCCTCACGTCTGCAGCGGCAGCGGCTAGAGCCGCAGGGACACGCTAGTCACGTCCCTGCAGTTTGGGGGGTCTGCGGGCAAATGCCCACTATTGCGCTGTTGCCGCTAGCAGAGGGGATTAGCTGCAGGGGACAAAAGTCCCCTGTGCCAATCCGTACATGTTCGCCGAGAATAAACACGGTTTTTGTTCAAAAACAGTGTTTATTCTGTAAAATCTCCCGCCGTGATTTCTGCCGGTTTCCACCGCCCAATCGTTAAATTTATTCCCATTCATGAATCTGCCCGCTGCCACTGTTATCGGAGGCTTCCGATGGAAGCCTATGTCACTTCCTTAATTACAATGTAACAACACATTGTATCCCATTTAGAGTACATTGTACGCTAATAGGATTTTTGTTCAGCAGGGACATCTTGTGGCTAAATAGTAAAATACACCTACTGACTTTGGGGAATAAAAATAAATTATTATCTATGTCAAGAGGGCATATAATTAATAAATAATGGGCTAAAATTAGTGATGGATGTAAAACTGAAAAAAATGCACCTTTTTTTCCAAATAAAATATTGTCACCATACATTACACTAGTGGTATAATTTTAATGTTGCAATAACCTGGCCAAATGGCTAAATACAATGTGTAGATTTTCATTATGGTAGCATGAATTATTTTAAAACTGTGATGATCTGCTCAGCTGCCTGTGCAGGCAGGCAGCTTTTTGACTATTGTTCAGGTCTGCATTCTGCAGGTCTCTTTAAGAGAGACCTTTTGTCAATTCTGCAGCTTACTGCTGCTGGGGAATTTCCATACGTTTGTCATGCAGATTGCCTGGCCACATCCTTTGTGGGCTTGTGCTATATATACCATGTGATATCACAGACCTTCGCTGGTCATATGGATTCCTTCCTGTGAAACACTCTGGAGAGTGTCAACCTTGCTCATTGTTTGAAGTTCAGCTTAGAGTAATTCCTGGGACTGTAATTAGGCAGGTCCCTTAGTGCAGTTAGGATTGTATATCTGTTTGCTTGTCTGTTGCGACTGTCCTGTCCCAGCGGTGGTCGATAGGAAGTCGTTCTGTGTGTCTGGGTGCTAACCGGAACAGCGGTTGTTACTGGTAGCCCCTTCTGATCTGTCTTCCTGGATAGCACTCGCCTTGCGCTAGTGCTGTGGATCCTTCTGGTCTGTCTTCCTGGATCGCGCTAGCCACTTTCGCTAGTGCTGTGGATCCTATCTCTCGCTTGTCCCTGTTTTCGTGTGTCTGTCTTGTCTGCTACGGACGCTTGCTGGAGGCTCGGTGAGGTAACCGTTAAGCAAGCGTTCGTGTCCTCTGTTTCATGTTTTTCTGTCGATGGTTAGTTAGGCGTGCTTGTCTCTATTGTGCTTATCACGTGGAGACCGCGCATAACCGCGTGCACTGTTGCGAATGAATGCGGTGTTCGCGGTTAGCTAGCGTTTGTTATTTTCCGTATCTCCTCATTGTATGATTTGCTGTGCCTTTGCTACTCTCGTGCTCCGCCTTGCTGTAGCCTTGTGTCACGTCTGGCGATCGTACCTCTCGCGATCGCGTTCCTACTTCATATCTGCTGTCTGCTGTGGTGTGTGCTGTGGTGTGTGCACAGTCTCGGGTTGGCGACTAGTTTTATGCACACACACACAATCTGTCTCTGTGCTCACTCTCAATCGCTTCTCTTGCGATTGCGTTTCTTACCTTCGTGCAATTCCTGTCTGGCGTGTGTGGTAGGGCAGAGGAGCTGTTCCTCTGCACTCCACAGCTCCACCTGCCGACAGGAATTTCCCTCTGCAGGTGCATTGCACCTACTGCTGGGTTCCTGCAAATTACACGCTTGTGGAGGATTTCCGCAGTGTCAGCGCAGTGTCATCGTTACAAAAACTGTAATGGCTGAAAACTGAAAAATAATGTTTTTTTTTCCATTTTTTTTTTATTATTCCCATTATAATGCATTTAGAATAAAATAAGCAGTTAGCACACCCAAAGCTTTTATTGATTAGCGCTGCGTGGTGCACGCGAAATGTCGCACTGGGTGCGATCAAACCGTTGCACCGGGTGCGCCCGAAATGTCGCTTGGTGCAATGTTTTAGGTGCACCCGGTGCAACGTTTCGCGCTCGCCGGGCAGCATTAAACTTTGCACATGCTAACTTAGTGCGCGAAGCTTTGTTCGTACTAAAGGGCTTTAGGCGTGCTAAGGAGCTTTTAGCCATGCTAACTACCGTAAGTTAGCACCCTTTTGTGAATCAAGCCCATAGTGCATAGTCATGTCTCTGGATATCCTCAGAGAAGCTCCCTATGTAATCCTTGCAATAGCCATATACTAATGTCCTGCCATATTATTATTATTATTATTATTATTAAGTATTTATCTAGCACTATTATGTATTTATACAGCATTGGCATCTTCTGCAGCACTATATAGAGTACATAGTCATGTCACTGACTGTTCTCATAGGAGGTCACACTAAAATCCTACCATAGTCACAGTCTAATGTCCTACCATATTATTATTATTATTATGTATTTATATAGCACTTCCCTCTTCTAAGGTGCATATCAAACTATTTTTGTAACAGGATAAACATTTTTGGGTTATATAGAAAGTAGCAGTGATGTTTGTGCTTCCTTGTGAAAAGGGAACTTCTCCAGGGTTTACGGTACTACTCTCCCAACTTGCAATACTAGCTACCAGTCCATTACTCAGGAACGAGTGAGAGTTATTTGACTTAGCCGATGGGCTACTACCATTTGCAGGTTTAGGGGCATAACCAGGGTCGGTTTAAGCGGCATAGGAATCGCGGGTAAAAGATATCCTGGTGGCCCCCTACCCCTTAGCAAAGTCAGCCCCTGAGCCAGATACCACTATCTCTATAGAGGTAAGGCTGGGAGGAGCAATGTTTGTCTCGGCAGAGGTGAGGGCGGGAGGAGCACTGTTTGTCTCTGTACTGGTGTGGATGGGAGGATCAATGTTTTGTCTTTGTAGAGGTGAGAATGGGAGGGGAAAAGTTTTTCTCTGTAGAGGTGAGGATTGGAGAAACAATGTCTGTCTTTGTAGAAGTAAGGCTGGGAGGAGCAATGTTTGTTTCTGTAGCGTTTAGGATGGGAGGAGCAATGTTAGTCTACCAGGCACAGCTGTAACCTCCTTCCTGCAGTCAAGTTGGAAACTGTTAATCAGAGTGGCTTCGTGGAAAAGTGGATTTGAATTTGGCCATTTAGGTTAGGTAATTTAAAAAAGCTTATCATAAGCTCTCCACAGTTTCTTCACTTTAGGCATTTATATTTCAGTTCAGATGTGCTTTAACGAAGAACAGAGGCAGATATCCCCGCCAATCTGGGGGCAGCAACCCAAAGTTCCCCTTTTATTTCTACTTTGTAGAGCTTTTAACCTAAGCAACTCGCTGTTAGAGCTCACTTTTTCTATTGCACTGCAAGTAATTATCTTTGGAAGTAAAACCAGAGGTAAGCGCATTGTTCCCTCGTACAACCTCCGCAAATTATATTAGCGAAAATTACATTTCCTCTCTTTCTGTACGAATATATATGTATATATTATAGCCAGACTGTGCGGCTCTCTCCCGGTCATTTCTTTTACCTAAAGTGTCTACTGGGGTATGGATATAAGAACCATCTCCACACAATTCACACTTCCCTGATTAGAATCCACGGATTACGGATAAAAAGCTATTTTCTTCTTCCAATCCTTACAGTTAGGCTTAAAACCTTAACTCAATCAATGTGCTAATAACCAGCTGAACGCGGCGGATTTAACGCTGCCGCTGTTTCGAGAGCTCTGATTGGCTTTATCTTTAGGCATAGGAGTGAAAACAAATGGAGAAAAATAAAGAGAAAATACTTAGAAAAACATTTAACAAGCACAGAAATTAAAGTCGTGAGATCAATCGCGAATCATACTACCGCGTTGGCCAAATCGAAGTCTTTGGCTCTTGACGGGTAACGAGAAAAGTCATGAAAGTTAATCAGCTCGCAGATTTACAATCGATAAACTCTATTACTGTATATTTCATGTAGGCTTTTATGCTAGAGGCAGAGAGGAGAGGTCCCACTGCTAGACTAATTAGGCTACACAGACGAGCTATTGCAGGGACTCCATTGTTTTATTACATTTACCTCTTCAGGTTTGTTTGTGTATTTATTTCTGTCTTGTTGTGTGCCAGATTTGCCAATGCAACCTTGTTTTCGTTTACTACACGCTATTTGTAATCGTATTGTCTCAGTACAGTAAAAGAAAGTCTGAAGTCAGGAAGATATGGAAAGCCTAGAGGACCTATATTCTGCTATTGGCTTAAAGTGAATGGGAACCACATTTAAAAAAATGAGATAGATACTTACCCAAGGAGAGGGAAGGCTCTGGGTCCTATAGAGCCTTCTGGCTCCTCTCCTGGTCCCCTCGTTCCAGTGCTGGCTTGCCCGGTAGCAGTATTTGACTAAATTAGTCAAATACTGCTTTACCCGGCCGAAGGAGGCTTCAGAAGTCTTCAGGGAGCCCGAGTGCTCCTGAAGAAGGGCGGCCCTGTACTGCGCCTGCGCAAGCACGCTCTCTTGCATGCTCACGCCTGTGCAGTATGGAGCCGCACGTCTTCGGGAGGACACGGCTCCCGAAGACTTCCAAATACCCTTTCGGCGGGGGATTAAAACGGGGGGGAGCCAGCAGAGGATAGAGAGCACCGAGAGAGGAGACGGAAGGCTCTATATGACCCAGAGCCTTCCCTCTCCTTAGGTAAGTATTTGCTTAATTTTTTTTTTAAATGCGGTTCCCATTCACTTTAAAGGGCCACTTCAGCTAAAAAAGTAAGCAGTTAAAATCTGACCGTATTGACAGATTATGGACTAGTCCATCTCCTCATAGGAGGTTCCCGGGGTTTTCTTGTTTTCTAAGGCCGGTTTCACACTGCAAACTGGCGATGCGGCAGCCGCACCGCACCACCAAAAACAGGCCTTCGGAGAATACTTGTAACGATTGGTGTCAGCAAATACTGATGTCTGATTATTGAGTGATCTGCAGTATCACTAATAATCCAGACACTATACCTGATTATGCGGTGATCTGCAGAATCACCAATATTACAAGTATAGCAACACACAGGATAGATACAAATGTATAGTGCTTGGTGCAACAGTAGTACTTGATAGAATTAGCTATACCTCACCAGAGGAGCTGGTGGGTACTATCAGTACAGAGGCCCTCACCAGAGACCAGGGCTCTCTGGTGGGGAGGCGAGGTCAGACAGGCAAGGACGGCAACAGACAGACAGGTAGTAGCAGTACAAAATCGGATAGCAATAGGAAGGAGGTTATACAGGCAAAGTCGGCAGCAGGATCAGATGGGCAGAAGTACAGAGTCAGTAAACGAGAGAGAGGTCAGAAGCAAGCCAGAGTCATACACAGGTATCAATAGAGAGTAATATAAACAACAATATTTCTATCTAGTTTGAAATCCCCGGTTTCCTCCCAGATCAAAGCACACCGGATCTATCTAAGGTCTGAGCGTTAACACGTAGTATTCGCAACAGCAGACAAGTTGCGAGTGAATCCGAGAGGCTTAAGAAGCAGAGGAGACCCAATAGGCACGCCCACTCCTCTGAGCCAATGAGGAGCAGCGAACGTCTCCTCTGACGTCAGCCGACCGGCTGGTCAGCTGATGCGCCTCCTCCCTGCATAAAGGTCCTGTCTGTGCGCGCGCACGTGACAATGCGACCCTATGTGCGGCTGACAAACCCGTCCTCGGCGTGCTAGACGCCGGAGGACGGGTGACACGCTAGGCAGAGGAATGGAGGCAGCTGCGGAGGACGCCAGACTGCCTGCAGCTGCTTCCTCCATGTTTATTACAATACTGCATCACAACGCGGTATTCCCCATCTGGCCAAGAAGGGGTATGCGGAAGTACACGAAAGCATATTGTAAAAATACGCTTCCGCACATACTCGCCATGGCATCGCGGCGGACTGCACCGTGACTCAGGTAAAATAAATTACCCCATAGGTTTGCACTGGAGTGCAGTAGCAGTGCCTCAATTCAATGCACCGCCCCAGTGTTAAGCATCCCTAAAGCATTTCCTGAACAACAGTTGTTAGTCTAACTGCCAAAACAGTGTGCACGTTAAACAACCATTCAGGAAATGCTTTTGAAAACAAAGAAAATCCTGAGAATACCCCAGGAGGAGATAGATCAGTCCAAAACCTGTTGGTTCTGTCAGATTTTAACTGCCTACTTTTTTTCACTTTAAAGTGTGCCTGTAGGGAAAAAATATATGTATAACTGACAGCACCTGATATACTGTGGGATGCGAAATTTTGGGCAACCTTTTTAATCGTCGTGATTTTCCTGTATAAATTGTTGGTTGCTACGATAAAAAATGTTATCTAAATTTATTGAGAAGTGAAATGAAGTTTATTGGATTTACAGAAAATGTGCAATAATTGTTTAAATACAATTAGGCAGGGCCATACATTTGGGCACTGTTGTCATTTTATTGATTCCAAAACGTTTAGAACTAATTATTGGAACTCCAATTGGCTTGGTAAGCTCACTGACCCCTGACCTACATAAACAGGCGAATCCAATTATAAGAAAGAGTATTTAAGGGGGTCAATTGTAAGTTTCCCTCCTCTTTTATTTTTTTCTGAAGAGTAGCAACATGGGGGTCTCAAAACAACTCTCAAATGACCTAAAGACAAAGATTGATCACCATCATGGTTTAGGAGAAGGATACAGAAAGCTGTCTATCGTGTGTTTATTTTAAATCATTTTACTCGATGCAGGTTCACTTTAAAAAAGTAATGCTTTTGGCATTCCTTTTGGGGGGACTTCCCCTACCTTTCTGCACCTGTGACACATGGTAACACCTATACTTTGGCAAAGCAGTTAATTTGGGTGCCTTAGTAAAATGGGTACCACCATAGGTGGCAATGTTAATACCTGGGGCCACCTGCTATGCAAACAAATAGCAGGTGTGTTGTTTCTAGCAGCAGTTTGCATAGCGAGTGTCCCACTATTGTATTGGGTGCCTTCAGCACCCAAATTACCTGCAATAGCCACTAATCCCGGCTATTAACATAGGTGCCTGTAACGGCAGCCATATTATCAGAGGTTAGGCATTGGCTAAGGGGTTTGGGCCTTAGGGTTAGAAGGCGGGTCTTAGGTTTAGGAAGTATAAAGGGAGGTTGTGTCTTAGGGTTAGGCCTCGGCACAGGATGGGGGGGAGTCTTAGGGTTAAAGAGGGACTTTAACAAAAAGGGGGGAAAATAAATCAATACATTACATAGTGAGAAGTTACAAAATACAAGAGAGATCAATAAATTATTGATATTCGTAATTTGTTCATATTGTTTGATCCACAATGAGTATGCAGGTAATCATTTTTACCGCTGGAAGACAACAATAAAAAAAAAAAACTACACAGCACCAGCTGCCATAATCTATAGCCATACCAACTAACATTGCAATAGGCTAAAAGGTTGTTTTTTTATAGGTATATATATGCACAGAGGGAGATACTGGTTGCTTGGCAGTTGGAAAAAGCTGTTATTTCCAACAATGTAATAAGGCTCACAGACAGGAAACTGCCAGGACCTAGGTCCTGACATCACACTGTGGGAGGGGTTTCACCACAATATCAGCCATACAGACCACCCTGATGATCTATTCGAGGAGAGGTAATGATTTCTTGTGGGAAAAGGGGCATCAGCTACTGATTGTGATAAAGTTAATTCCTTGCTTAAAGTTCCTGTTTAGCATTGGTGGTGGGGGCGGTCGTTAGGGTTAGGCATCGAGAGGGAGGGCTCGTGTGAGAGTAAGGCTAGGTTAGGTTGTGGCGCCCTTTTTAAATGTACCAATACACCGAATTTGTTCCAACAAGGAGACAAAACACTAATAAAAACCTGCTACTCTCCAGATTAGTGAGCAGATGTCCCCCGCTTCTCCACAGCGGCATCAATTTCTCCTGTCACCTGTGCCGGATGCACAATTCTCCTCTGCACCAGCTGCTTATTAGCAAAGTTACGGGCCTTCTTCATTATCTTTCTGGCTGGTGTTGTATTGCTTTTCTTGGCGTGCATTCCTCTGAGTTCATCGCATGTTTTCCATCATTATTGCTTCCTAATATAACAACACTGAGCCGGGTAATGTCTCACCTGAAGCTGGAAACTGTCCATTTGTGTCTGCCGAATCATTCCATTTATCACCCACTAAAACAAAACCTTCATGCTGCCAAAAATGGATGAATACACAGGTAATTATAGAATAGCAAAGTGTGGTACGAATGAGAGGGTAATTCCATTTACCGCTTGTATGCACTGATACGATTATCCATGCAAAAGAACAAACCTGTTATTTCCTCCAAACTAGGCCAAAATGGCATGACCCACTTATCAGCTTCCCCCCCCTTTGACATGTACTTGGGACCTCCCACAAAGCTCTTCACAATCTTGCTCCTTATTTTATGAAAATATGCATATTTTCAGATACTTCCCTTCATGCAATCTCTGCTCTACTATCAATATTCTCTGGTCTTCCTCTCTGGTCACCTCTTTTAACTTCTACGTGGGAGATCACGGGAGCCCATTGATTCACATAGCCTGACGTCATTCAGGACCAGATCCAGCAGCCTAGCCCCTGATGAGTCGGATGACAAAGTGTGTAGGATGTAGCTTGATGGTTTTGGTGGAATCTGCCAAAATTTATAGCAGTGCAAACCGGCGGAACTACCTTACATTTAAAAGTCAATAAATATGGCATCCTCCATATGTCTCTCATCTCAGGTTTCTTTTAACGACTATGTTACTAGGTGACTGTGTGTGGGTGGACAGCTCAACATGGTGCCCATTGGTTTGGACTAAAGTGTGCCTGTAGGAAAAAAAAAAGTGTCCCTAAGGGGTACTCACTGCGGGACAGGAAAGTCTCTGGATCCTAAAGAGGCTTTCCCTGTCTTCCTCCACTGGCCCGTTCTAGCACTGCCCCCTACGAAAAACCACAAGTCAGCGGCTTGCACATGCCCAGTAGCATGGACCCACTAGGTTTTCTTCTGGAAATAGCCGAGCCCAGTTGGGTCTGTGCTTCTGGGTATACATGAGCTGTCTGCAGCAGCACAGACCCGATTGGGATCAGCTTTTTCTACTGTAAACCTGAGCAGGTTCGGGCTACTGAACAAGAGCAATGCAACCATACTCCTGTGATTTTTGGAGTAGACGGCACTGGAACAGCAAGGCAAAGGAGAATGGGTCCTCCAGAGGCTTCCCCCACCCGAGGTGAGAATCAGGATTTACCCATTTCAAACCTCACAGGTTTGCTTTAAAGAGTTAACATGATTTTAGTTCATCCCCAGTAGCGTTTGTGTAATCACAAGTGTGGTGCATTTTCTGCGGAGTGCTAGCTACTTGCAGTTACATGTCACCATTAGAGATGTAGCAAACGGTTCGCCGGCGAACGGTTCCAGGTGAACTTTGGGGGTTCGCGTTCGCCTGCACCAGGCGAACTTTTGCGGAAGTTCGATTCGCCCCATAGACTTTAATGGCCGCCGACTTTAACGGTTAATAGCAAAGTCCCCTTACATAGTACAAACATCAAAATTGTTGGGAATGTTAAGTGGAATAGTGGGAACAAGAGGAAATTTTTTTTTTTTCAAAAAGACCTTATACTTTTTGAGAAAATCAATTTTAAAGTTTCAAAGTAAAATGAGCCGATTCATAAAAAAAAGAACCGATTCATTAAAAAGAACCGGATGATTCAAGAACTGTTACTATAGCAGAGAATACGTCCTGAGCAGGACGTGAAGCTGCCGGCTCGCTGCTGTCTCTCCCCACCTGCCTGCACCTGTCACCCTCACCTAGCCTGGCACCCAGTGCACCCATGGGTGCCAGGCTAGGTGAGAGTGACAGGTGAGGAGGTGGGGAGAGACAGCAGGAGACGGCAGCTATGCGTCCAAAAGGACGCATTCTCTGCTATGTGGGGGACGTCGGAGATCTTCAATCAACTTAATTGAAGATCGCAACATAAGAGGATACAGTTCGTTGGATCGTTTACCGTAGATATTGGCGTGGGAAAACTTTTTTAAAGGTACAGGTAAGTATTTATGGTTAATTTAGAATAATAAAATACTTTTCTCGTGGTTGTGTTTTTATTTCATTTAACCCTTTGTGGAAATGAGTAAAGGGTACTGTACCCCTATACTCATTTCTCCTGGGAGGGGGGTGGGCATCTGGGGTACTCCCAGATGCCACCATGAACCCCCCCCAGGGAGTCGTCGCCCCCACCTCCTCCTGGGGCACCGGAGGTGGGGAAGAGCCCCTTGTCCATGGATTGGACAAGGGCTCCAGGGGGGGGGGAGGGGAAGGCTTGGCTTCCCCTCCCCCCCCCGGAGCCCCCCATACCATGGACCATGCGGGCTGGTATAGCTCAGGGTGCGAAGCCCCAGTCGGCCGGGGCTCCGCATTCTGGCTATCCCAGCCTGCATGGGGGACAAGGGGTTACAGAGGCTCGGGAGGGGGGACCCCACGTCATTTTTTTTTCATTTATTTCCCACACTCAGCACATAAAAATAATAAAAATATATATATATATATACACACATATATATATATATATATATATATATATACACACATATATATATATATATATATATATATATATATATATATATATATATATATATATATATATACACACACACATATATATATATATATATATATATATATATATATATATATTTTTTTTTTTTTAAAGGACTTACGGGGCCACAAGTATGAAAAAAGTTAAATACCATTTCATAATCCAGATCCATGGAGGACGCCATCTGCGCCCCCCGTTCATTCCGCCATGGCACCCGCAGTAATACCGGCCCCGGTCGGGTCCCGACCCCTCCAAACGGGTCGGGTTCTCATTCCTTCCTCAATATGGCCGCCACAGATTGCCGCGGCTGCGCAGTCCGCAAAGATGCGATTGCGGCTGCGCAGCTCTAGGTCCTCCTCCCGATGCGTCCGATGTATGCACGCATATTGATGACGCGGCAGGAGGAGGCCCTAGAGATGCGCAGGTGCAATCGTGTCTGTGCGGACTGCGCAGCCGCGGCAATCTGTGGCGGCCATATTGAGTGGGGAATGAGAACCCGACCTGTTCGGAGGGGTCGGACTGGGGAGTCGGGACCCGACCGGGGCCGGTATTACTGCGGGAGCCATGGGGGAATGAACGGGAGGGCGCGGATGGCGTCCTTCGTGGATCTGAATTATGAAAAGGTATTTAACTTTTTTCACATTTGTGGCCTCGGAAGTCCTTTAAATATTGTTTGCTGCTATCTTTTTAACATATCCTGCAAATTTGGTGTTGCTAGGATGTAAGGGACCTTTGCTATTAACTTGGATTCCAAAGATGGGGTCTCTACATCTCTGCAAACCAGAGTTACAGGGCTCCAAAATTGGTAAAATCCCCCATAGGCTTTCATTGGGCCTACTATTTACCGTTCCAAAATCTCACACCATTTCAAAGGGCAATGGCTCAGCAGTGGCAAAACTCACCAGTCATGATCCCCCTAAGGGTCCCTACAATGCTAGAAAATTTGCCACTGCTTAGCAATTGCCCTTTGAAAAGATGTGAGATTTTGGAAAGTGAAATAGGGAGGCAATGAAAGCCTATGGGGGATTTTACCAATGTTGGACCCCTGTAACTCTGGTTTGCAGAGATGTAGGGACCCCATCTTTGGAATCCAAGTCTAACAATATGTCTTCTACCTGCATGAGACATTTCGTGAAATTCAGACGTTGCTAACGGCCATGGCTGAGATTTATGTACGTCAGCATCACTACCATTGAAATTGCCCAAATAAACAGGTTTTTGTGACCCTAGGCTATGACCTCTTTGGCCTAGGGGCCCGAAACTCACCAGTCATGTTCCCCCTAAGGGTCCCTACAATGCTAGAAAATTTGCCACTGCTGAGCAATTGCCCTTTGAAAAGATGTGAGATTTTGGAAAGTGAAATAGGGAGGCAATGAAAGCCTATGGGGGATTTTACCAATTTTGGACCCCTGTAACTCTGGTTTTCAGAGATGTAGGGACCCCATCTTTGGAATCCAAATCTAACAATATGACTTCTACCTGCATGAGACATTTCGTGAAATTCAGACGTTGCTAACGGCCATGGCTGCGATTTATGTACGTCAGCATCACTACCATTGAAATTGCCCAAATAAACAGGTTTTTGTGACCCTAGGCTATGACCTCTTCGGCCTAGGGGCCCGAAACTCACCAGTTATGATCCCCCTAACAGTTCCTACAATGCTAGAAAATTTGCCACTGCTGAGCAATTGCCCTTTGAAAAGATGTGAGATTTTGGAGCTGTAAGTAGGTGGCCCAATGAAAGCCTATGGGGGATTTTACCAATTTTAGACCCCTGTAACTCTGGTTTGCAGAGATGTATGGAACCCATCTTTAGAGCCTAAGTCTAACAATATGTCTTCTACCTGCATGAGACATTTCGTGAGATTCAGACGTTGCTAACGGCCATGGCTGCGATTTATGTACCTCAGAATTGCCACCATTGAAATTGCCCAAATAAACAGGTTTTTGTGACCCTAGGCTATGACCTTTTTGGCCTAGGGGCCCGAAACTCACCAGTCATGTTCCCCCTAAGGGTCCCTACAATGCTAGAAAATTTGCCACTGCTGAGCAATTGCCCTTTGAAAAGATGTGAGATTTTGGAAAGTGAAATAGGGAGCCAATGAAAGCCTATCTGGGATTTTACCAATTTTGGACCCCTGTAACTCTGGTTTGCAGAGATGTAGGGACCCCATCTTTGGAATCCAAGTCTAACAATATATCTTCTACCTGCATGAGACATTTCGTGAAATTCAGACGTTGCTAACGGCCATGGCTGCGATTTATGTACGTCAGCATCACTACCATTGAAATTGCCCAAATAAACAGGTTTTTGTGACCCTAGGCTATGACCTCTTTGGCCTAGGGGCCCGAAACTCACCAGTCATGTTCCCCCTAAGGGTCCCTACAATGCTAGAAAATTTGCCACTGCTGAGCAATTGCCCTTTGAAAAGATGTGAGATTTTGGAAAGTGAAATAGGGAGGCAATGAAAGCCTATGGGGGATTTTACCAATTTTGGACCCCTGTAACTCTGGTTTGCAGAGATGTAGGGACCCCATCTTTGGAATCCAAGTCTAACAATATGTCTTCTACCTGCATGAGACATTTCGTGAAATTCAGACGTTGCTAACAGCCATGGCTGCGATTTATGTACGTCAGCATCACTACTATTGAAATTGCCCAAATAAACAGGTTTTTGTGACCCTAGGCTATGACCTCATCGGCCTAGGGTCCTGAAACTCACCAGTTATGATCCCCCTAACAGTTCCTACAATGCTAGAAAATTTGCCACTGCTGAGCAATTGGCCTTTGAAAAGATGTGAGATTTTGGAACTGTAAATAGGAGACCCAATGAAAGCCTATGGGGGTTTTACCAATTTTAGACCCCTGTAACTCTGGTTTGTAGAGATGTATGGAACCCATCTTTGGAGCCCAAGTCTAACAATATGTCTTCTACCTGCATAAGACATTTCGTGAGATTCAGACGTTGCTAACGGCCATGGCTGCGATTTATGTACCTCAGAATTGCCACCATTGAAATTGCCCAAATAAACAGGTTTTTGTGACCCTAGGCTATGACCTCTTTGGCCTAGGGGCCCGAAACTCACCAGTCATGTTCCCCCTAAGGGTCCCTACAATGCTAGAAAATTTGCCACTGCTGAGCAATTGCCCTTTGAAAAGATGTGAGATTTTGGAAAGTGAAATAGGGAGGCAATGAAAGCCTATGGGGGATTTTACCAATTTTGGACCCCTGTAACTCTGGCTTGCAGAGATGTAGGGACCCCATCTTTGGAATCCAAGTCTAACAATATGTCTTCTACCTCCATGAGACATTTCGTGAAATTCAGACGTTGCTAACGGCCATGGCTGCGATTTATGTACGTCAGCATCACTACCATTGAAATTGCCCAAATAAACAGGTTTTTGTGACCCTAGGCTATGACCTCTTCGGCCTAGGGGCCCGAAACTCACCAGTTATGATCCCCCTAACAGTTCCTACAATGCTAGAAAATTTGCCACTGCTGAGCAATTGCCCTTTGAAAAGATGTGAGATTTTGGAAAGTGAAATAGGGAGCCTAATGGAAGCCTTAGCAGAATTAAGCACTTTTGCACCCCTATAATTCTGGTTGGTTATCATCACCCGCCGACTTTAGCAGTTAATAGCAAAGGCCCCTTACATCCTAGCAACACCAAATTTGCAGGATATGTTAAAAAGATAGCAGGAAACAATATTTAACGGACTTCCTAGGCCACAAATGTGAAAAAAGTGTAATACCTTTTCATAATCCAGATCCATGGAGGACGCCATTCGCGCCCTCCCGTTCATTCCCCCATGGCTCCCGCAGTAATACCGGCCCCGGTCGGGTCCCGACTCCCGACCACTCCGAACAGGTCGGGTTCTCATTCCCTCCTCAATATGGCCGCCACAGATTGCCGCGGCTGCACAGTCCGCACAGACGCGATTGCACCTGCGCAGCTCTAGGGCCTCCTCCTGCCACGTCATCAAATGCGTGCATACATCGGACGCATCGGGAGGAGGACCTAGAGCTGTGCAGCCGCAATCGCATCTATGCGGACTGCGCAGCAGCGGCAATCTGTGGCGGCCATATTGAGGGGGGAATGAGAACCCGACCCGTTTTGAGGGGTCGGGACCCGACCGGGGCCGGTATTAATGTGGGTGCCATGGCGGAATGAACGGGGGGGCGCAGATGGCGTCCTCCATGGATCTGGATTATGCAATGGTATTTAACTTTTTCATACTTGTGGCCTCGTAAGTCCTAAAAATATATATATATATATATATATATATATATATATATATATATATATATATGTGTGTGTATATATATATATATATTTATATTTATATATATATATATTTTTTTATTATTATTTTTATGTGCTGAGTGTGGGAAATCTGAAAAAAAATGACGTGGGGTCCCCCCTCCCGAGCCTCTGTAACGCCTTGTCCCCCATGCAGGCTGGAATAGCCAGAATGCGGAGCCCCGGGCGACTGGGGCTTTGCACCCTGAGCTATACCAGCCCGCATGGTCCATGGTATGGGGGGCTCCGGGGGGGGGGGGGGAGGGGCAGCCAAGCCTTCCCCTTCCCCCCCGGAGCCCTTGTCCAATCCATGGACAAGGGGCTCTTCCCCACCTCCGGTGCCCCAGGAGGAGGTGGGGGCGACGACTCCCTGGAAGGGGGGGGGGGGGTTCATGGTGGCATCTGGGAGTCCCCTTTAAGAAGGGGACCCCAGATGCCCACCCCCTCCCAGGAGAAATGAGTATAGAGGTACAAAGTACCCCTACCCATTTCCACAAAGGGTTAAATGAAATAAAAACACAACCACGAAAAAAGTCCTTTAATTTTCTTAATTAACCAGAAATACTTACCTGTACCTTTAAAAAAAATTTCCCACGGCAATATCCTCGGTAAATGATCCAACGAACTGTATCCTCTTATGTTGCGATCTTCTATTAAGTTGATTGAAGATCTCCGAAGCCCCCCACCCACATAGCAGAGAATGCGTCCAAAAGTCCTTTTGGACGCATAGCTGCTAGCTCCCGCTGTCTCTCCCCACCTGCCTGCCTGCACCTGTGAACCCCCACCTAGGCTGGCACCCAGTGCACCCATGGGTGCGCTGGGTGCCAGCCAAGGTGGGGGTTGACAGGTGCAGGCAGGTGGGGAGAGACAGCAGCGGGGGCCAGCAGCTTCACATCCTTCCGAGGACGCATTCTCTGCTATACTAATGGCTCATGAATGAGCCGGATCTTTTTAATGAATCGGTTCTTTTTTTATGAATCGACTCTTTTTTTTTTACTTTAAAATCGATTTTCTCAAAAACTATAAGGTCTTTTTGAAAAAAAATGTTTTCCTCTTGTTCCCACTGTTCTTCTTAACATTCCCAGTAATTTTGGTGTTGCTAGCTTTTAAAGGGGCTTGGCAATTAACCATTCAACTCGGCGGGGGTATATTTTCCCACGGTCAGAAGGAGAATTTACATTGAAACTTTAAAATTGATTTTCTCAAAAACTATAAGGTCTTTTTGAAAAAAAATGTTTTCCTCTTATTCCCACTGTTCTTCTTAACATTTTCTGCAAGTTTGGGGTTTCTAGCTTTTAAAGCGGCTTTGCTATTAACTGCTGAAGTCGGCGGGCCCTTAATTTTCCCACGGTCAGAAGTAGTGTTGGGCGAACAGTGTTCGCCACTGTTCGAGTTCTGCAGAACATCACCCTGTTCGGGTGATGTTCGAGTTTGGCCGAACACCTGGTGGTGCTCGGCCAAACCGTTCGGCCGCATGGCCGAACTAAGAGCGCATGGCCGAACGTTCCCCGAACGTTCGGCTAGCGCTGTGATTTGCCGAACGGGTCACGTGGTTCGGACCCGAACGCGCTCTGATTGGCCGAACGGTCACGTGGTTCGGGTAAATAAATACCCGAACCACGTCATATCTCCGCCATTTGTCTGTGGGTTTAGCTTTGGGTAGGCAGGCAGGGTAGTTCGCTCTCCAGCCACGCTAGCCAGGGTCCCCCCCAGTCATTGTGTGTCGCTGCTGGGAACAGTAGTACACCGCTCGCTCAGCCACACTATATATAGCATTGTTTACTGCCACTGTGTACCTCGCTCAGCCACACTATATATAGCATTGTGTTTACTGCCACTCTGTGTACACGGCTCAGCCAGACTATATAGCATTGTGTGTACTGCCACTGTGTACCTCGCTCAGCCACGCTATATATAGCATTGTGTTTACTGCCACTCTGTGTACACGGCTCAGCCAGACTATATAGCATTGTGTGTACTGCCACTGTGTACCTCGCTCAGCCACGCTATATATAGCATTGTGTTTACTGCCACTCTGTGTACACCGCTCAGCCAGACTATATAGCATTGTGTGTACTGCCACTGTGTACCTCGCTCAGCCACGCTATATATAGCATTGTGTTTACTGCCACTCTGTGTACACCGCTCAGCCAGACTATATAGCATTGTGTGTACTGCCACTGTGTACCTCGCTCAGCCAGACTATATAGCATTGTGTGTACTGCCACTCTGTGTACACGGCTCAGCCAGACTATATAGCATTGTGTGTACTGCCACTGTGTACCTCGCTCAGCCACGCTATATATAGCATTGTGTTTACTGCCACTCTGTGTACACCGCTCAGCCAGACTATATAGCATTGTGTGTACTGCCACTGTGTACCTCGCTCAGCCACGCTATATATAGCATTGTGTTTACTGCCACTCTGTGTACACCGCTCAGCCAGACTATATAGCATTGTGTGTACTGCCACTCTGTGTACACGGCTCAGCCAGACTATATAGCATTGTGTGTACTGCCACTCTGTGTACACCGCTCAGCCAGACTATATAGCATTGTTTACTGCCACTCTGTGTACACGGCTCAGCCAGACTATATAGCATTGTGTGTACTGCCACTCTGTGTACACCGCTCAGCCAGACTATATAGCATTGTGTGTACTGCCACTCTGTGTACACCGCTCAGCCAGACTATATAGCATTGTTTGTACTGCCACTCTGTGTACACCGCTCAGCCAGACTATATAGCATTGTGTGTACTGCCACTCTGTGTACACCGCTCAGCCAGACTATATAGCATTGTGTGTACTGCCACTCTGTGTACACCGCTCAGCCAGACTATATAGCATTGTGTGTACTGCCACTCTGTGTACACGGCTCAGCCAGACTATATAGCATTGTGTGTACTGCCACTCTGTGTACACGGCTCAGCCAGACTATATAGCATTGTGTGTACTGCCACTCTGTGTACACCGCTCAGCCAGACTATATAGCATTGTGTGTACTGCCACTCTGTGTACACCGCTCAGCCAGACTATATAGCATTGTGTGTACTGCCACTCTGTGTACACCGCTCAGCCAGACTATATAGCATTGTTTACTGCCACTCTGTGTACACGGCTCAGCCAGACTATATAGCATTGTGTGTACTGCCACTCTGTGTACACCGCTCAGCCAGACTATATAGCATTGTTTACTGCCTCTCTGTGTCTGCTGGGAACAGTAGTACACCGCTCACCCGCCACTGTATATCATTGTGTTCTGTGTCGCTGCTGGCAATAGTGGTACACCGCTCACCCAGCACTGTATAGCATTTCTGTACTGCCACTGTACTGCTGCCAGTCAGCGTGTACTTTAAGGATAAGTGAAATGAGGAAGAAATCCGGTGAAAGAGGGAGGGGCAAGGGAAGAGGTGTTTCCCCTGACGGTTCACGTACAGGCCACAGGGGAGCACCCAAGAAAACCCACTCAATACCGCCCATGTTGTCCAGGACAACAACCCTCACAGATCCAAAAGAACAGGACCAGATAATTACTTGGATGACCTCTCAAGCGTCCAGCAGTGGGTTAAGCAGCACCAGCACATCACGCACGAGGTCCGAGTCCTCAGCCAGTTACAAGGAGCCAGTGGGCACAAAGCTGACACAACCGGCAGCGACACCACGCACACAACTGCCAGATAACCAGTCCGATGAATTACCTCAGGACACAATGGGGTATTCGCAGGAGCTATTCCCAGCCCAACAAACTTCCACCTTTCAAAAGTCAATGGAGGAACAGCCAGAAATGTTGTGCCCGGATTCACAACCATTAACTGTGGGAAATGCACCGCGCACTGAAATGCAAGGCGAGTCCGAGGAGGACTCGGAAACCCAAATCCCAGAGCAAGTTGAGCAGGAGGGGTTGCAATTGCAGGAGGTCGGCCGACAAGATCTGGAAGACGACGTTGGAGTGAGCTGCGCAGAGGTTGTTCTGGGGAGCTCTACTCCACGGCGGCGCCCCCCCACAATGACATATGACGAGTTTCAGGAGATGGAAGAGGAGGGTATGGACAATGTGGACATAGACCCAGATTTTGTTTGTGAACGAGAACTTCGCCGTCGTAGCAGCAGCACAGATGAGTCTGTTGAAGAACCCACTGCTGCACGAGTTCGCCTTGTGCCACAAGGTAGGCGGCGCGCAATTTCAGGCACCACAAGCGTGGAAGTTCAAGTGAGAGGCAAAAGAGGAGCAAACAGAAATCGCCAGCAAGGCAGGTGCTCCAAAGTCTGGGCTTTCTTTGAAGACTGCACTGAGGATGTTACCATGGCGATTTGCAAGGTGTGCAAGACCCGCCTGAGCAGGGGGAAAAGTATTAACAACCTCTCCACCACCAGCAAGAGCCGCCACATGCTATCCAAACATCCCACTCTGTGGGCAAACGCGGCAGGACAGGGTACCAGCAACACTGCCTCCCTTGGGTTCACCAGACTCACCACCAGACCCGCCTCAGCAGCAGCAGTAGCCCAGCCATTGCGTGGTTCACAACATTCACAAACATCAGACGACGCTGACACTGTCACTTTCCGGAGTAGTGCTCTTGAGGTTTCCCAGTGTTCATCAAACACAACAACCAACAGCCCTTCCGTGTGCAGCGCTACGGTTCAGTTGTCTGTGTCGGAGATGTTTGAGCACAAGAGGAAATTGCCAGCAAATGACCCCCGGGCCGTGGCAGTAACAGCCAGCATAGCCAAGCTTCTGGCCTGCGAAATGCTGCCATATCGAGTGGAGGAGACAAACAGCTTCAAGGGCATGATGTCAGTGGCCATCCCACGTTACGTGGTTCCCAGCCGCTACCACTTTGCGCGCTCTGCAGTGCCTGAGTTGCATGAGCACGTGGTCAGCAAAATAACCCGAAGCTTGAAGAATGCCGTTGCCTGCAAGGTTCACCTCACCACTGACACCTGGACGAGTGCGTTCGGACAGGGTCGATACATCTCCCTTACTTCGCACTGGGTGAACCTTGTGAAGCCTGGCAGCGATTCCTCACCTGCTACGGCGCGGGTGTTGCCCACGCCGCAAACAGCTGCACCGCCGTCCCTCCCACTGGATAACAACAGCAGCACCTACCTCTCTGACTCCTTCTCCTCCAACGCATCTCAAAGCTGTACCTCATCCGGAAACACTAACCCAGCACCAGCAGCAGTAGGATCGTGGAAGCAGTGCAGCACAGCTGTTGTCATGCGTCAGCAAGCGTTGCTGAAGCTTATCTGCCTTGGGGATAAGCAGCACACAGGGGAGGAAATTTGGAAGGGAATAAAGGAACAGACGGATTTGTGGCTGGCACCGCTGGACCTGAAACCGGGCATGGTTGTGTGTGATAATGGGAGTAATCTCATTCGCGCTTTAAGGTTGGCTAAGCTGACACACATCCCTTGCCTGGCGCACGTGATGAACCTAGTAGTTCAGCGGTTCCTGAGGACATACCCAGGCGTGGCCGATCTTCTGTTGAAGGTGCGTCGAGTGGCCAAACATTGTAGAAATTCCAGTACTGCTTCGGGGGCACTCGCCAAGATGCAGGAGCGCTTCAATCTCCCCCACCATCGCTTGCTGTGTGATGTCCCTACGCGCTGGAATTCTACGCTGCACATGCTAGCCCGCTTTTGCGAGCAGAAGAGTGCAGTGGTCCAGTACATGACGGCGCAGTACCGAGGCGCATCCGGACAGCTGCCAAGCTTCTGTGGATCCGATTGGGCCAACATGTTGGACCTCTGCCAAGTCCTCCAAAATGTTGAGCAATCCACGTTGCTTGTGAGCAGTGACAACTCTTCAGTCAGCATTACCATACCACTGCTGTGTTTACTGAAGAGGTCAATGTTGAAAATCAAGGAAACAGCTGTCATGATGCAACTGGGGGAATCTGAAGGAGAAAACGATCAGCGTGATGGTACCAACATCAGGCCATCCGCCTCAGGAAACGCTGGCCCCAGCAGCTATGACGAAGAAGAGGAGGAGGAACAGCTGGAGTTGGAGCAGGAATTTCCTGCCACCACTGACGAGGGCCAGAGCGGTGCACGTTGGACTTCCACAATTCAGCGCGAATGGTCAGCAGAAGCAGACCAGGAGGAAGGTGACGACTATGATGCATCACAACAACTATCACAACGCTCACAAGAGGATGATGAGGATTCTGGTAGGACTCTGGCACACATGGCTCAATTCATGCTAGACTGCATTGAACGCGACCCACGCATTGTGCGCATTCTGGACAACACCAATTACTGGGTTTATACCCTTCTGGATCCACGGTACAAACACAATGTTCCAAAACTGCTTGAAGAAAGAGTCAGACAGGTCAAAATGGAAGAATACCAGCAGGCCCTTGTGGAGACTTTAGAGAGGAGATTGACATCCTCCCCCTCCTCTAGCCAGTTGTACGCCGACAGACTGACTTCCGCAAACCCAGGACGACCAGGAGGGCAGCAAACAACGCAAGCCGCAGCTAGTGCCCAAAAGGGAATGGTATCGGCAGTGTCCTTGGAGTGGGAAAATTTTCTGACACCCATGCAGCAGCAGCCCACTGAACAGCAAGCGTGCAGATCCACCTCCAACACCGATCGCCTGGAGAAGATGGTCAAGGACTACATGTTCATCTGCACCCTTCAACTATTGGGTATCGAAGCTAGACACCTGGCACGAACTGGCAATGTACGCAATAGAGGTGCTGGCTTGCCCGGCAGCCAGCGTTATGTCGGAACGCTGTTTCAGTGCTGCCGGAGGCATCGTCACAGATCGGCGTATCCGCCTCTCCACAGAAAATGCAGATCGTCTGACTCAAATTAAAATGAATCAATCCTGGATTGGAAACGACTACGCAACACTCCAGGACCCCAACCAAGTAACATGACCAATGAACATCTGGGATGGTTTAGCGTTTCCGGTCCCTGTTTATTGAACCTCTCATCTGTATTACATTTATGACTGCATGGCGCCAAAAAGCATTGCTGCTATATCCGCACGCTTTTTGCCCTCATGCAAGGCCTGGGTTGTTGTGTCTCAAAAAGCATGGCCTTCTCCTCCTGCGCCTGCTCCTGTTCCATCACGTGTGCTGCTGCTGCTGCTGGGTTAGCGTTGCCGGTCCCTGTTTATGGAACCTCTTATCTTTATTACATTTATGACTGCATGGCGGTACAAAGCATGCTATCCGCACGCTTTTTGTCCTCATGCAAGGCCTGGGTTGTTGTGTCTCAAAAAGCATGGCCTTCTCCTCCTGCGCCTGCTCCTGTTCCATCACGTCTGCTGCTGCTGGGTTAGCGTTGCCGCGTGGTCCCTGTTTATTGAACCACTTATCTTTATTACATTTATGACTGCATGGCGGTACAAAGCATGCTATCCGCACGCTTTTTGTCCTCATGCAAGGCCTGGGTTGTTGTGTCTTAAAAAGCATGGCCTTCTCCTCCTGCTCCTGCTCCTGTTCCATCACGTGTGCTGCTGCTGGGTTAGCGTTGCCGCGTGGTCCCTGTTTATTGAACCACTTATCTTTATTACATTTATGACTGCATGGCGGTACAAAGCAAGCTATCCGCACGCTTCTTGTCCTCATGCAAGGCCTGGGTTGTTGTGTCTCAAAGCGTGGCCTTCTCCTCCTGCGCCTCCTCCTGTTCCATCACGTGTGCTGCTGCTGCTGGGTTAGCGTTGCCGGTCCCTGTTTATGGAACCTCTTATCTTTATTACATTTATGACTGCATGGCGGTACAAAGCATGCTATCCGCACGCTTCTTGTCCTCATGCAAGGCCTGGGTTGTTGTGTCTCAAAAAGCGTGGCCTTCTCCTCCTGCGCCTCCTCCTGTTCCATCACGTCTGCTGCTGCTGCTGCTGGGGTAGCGTTGCCGCGTGGTCCCTGTTTATTGAACCACTTATCTTTATTACATTTATGACTGCATGGCGGTACAAAGCAAGCTATCCGCACGCTTCTTGTCCTCATGCAAGGCCTGGGTTGTTGTGTCTCAAAGGGTGGCCTTCTCCTCCTGCGCCTCCTCCTGTTCCATCACGTGTGCTGCTGCTGCTGGGGTAGCGTTGCCAGTCCCTGTTTATGGAACCTCTTATCTTTATTACATTTATGACTGCATGGCGGTACAAAGCATGCTATCCGCACGCTTCTTGTCCTCATGCAAGGCCTGGGTTGTTGTGTCTCAAAGCGTGGCCTTCTCCTCCTGCGCCTCCTCCTGTTCCATCACGTGAGCTGCTGCTGCTGCTGGGTTAGCGTTGCCGGTCCCTGTTTATTGAACCTCTCATCTGTATTACATTTATGACTGCATGGCGGCAAAAAGCATGTTACCTGTGCAAAGAAACATGACATTTTCCACATTTAAAAGACAGTTTTTCCTTTGAAACTTTACAATCAATTTTCTCAAAAACTATAAGCTCTTTTTCAAATATTTTTTTTTCCTCTTGTACCCACTCCCAAGGTGCACATACCCTGCTAATTTGGGGTATGTAGCATGTAAGGAAGCTTTACAAAGCACGAAAGTTCGGGTCCCCATTGACTACCATTATGTTCGGAGTTCGGCGCGAACACCTGAACATCGCGGCGATGTTCGGCGAACGTTCGCGAACCCGAACATCTAGATGTTCGCCCAACACTAGTCAGAAGGAGTTACTTTTAAATTGATTTTCTCAAAAACTATAAGGTATTTTTGAATTTTTTTTCTCCCCTCTTGTAGTCACTGAAAGATCTCAGGTGTTGGACACCTTGAAACATCTTTTCCATCATTTTTCTGGCCAGCAGAAATGTTTCTAGTTTTCAAAGTTCACCTCCCCATTGAAGTCTATTGCGGTTCGCAAACTTTTATGCGAACCAAACCTTCCGTGAAGGTTCACGAACGGGGTTCGCGAACCGAAAATAGGAGGTTCGCGACATCTCTAGTCACCATGTGATACTGTCTGCATGCAGCCGGCTTAAGTGGCAGAGTACGCTGTTATATAAGTTTGACAGGTAGATTAGTATACTCATGGATCTGAAGGATCCTTAAAGAAATGACTGTCCGTGCAAAAAAAGTAAAATAAAATATAAATAAGAGCAATACATACTGTACTCTGTCTATGTTTTAATGCTACGAGGGCACTAACCCAGCCATAATCTCCTAACTTAAAGTTAAAGACACTTTCCGATTGCCTTTATGCCGAGGAGCTTAGCTGACCATGTTGCTGGCTCTCAGCTATCCGCAGAAGGTTATTGCAGGGGAAGCCACAAACTCTAAAAGTCTCAGTCATCAGAAAAATAACTTTACAGCCAAATACCCAGTTTATCCGTCTGTGAATTATTGGAAAAATAGGGATACATCTGGGTTGATGCTTCTGTCCTAACAGTCTTATTAAATGTTTCCAGTGCTTACCCAGCGCGCGGCTTCCAACCAGTTTCGGCTGTCTTATTAAAACGGCTCAGGAACCAATGAGACGAGAGTTATGGAGGCCAACGTATCGTGTCCGTCGGGGGACGGAGGTGGAAAATTGAAGCTGAGCCTCGGGAAACCTGATGTGTAAAACAGTCTAGATGGAAAATCAAAGATGAGGGCTAAACAGGCTTCCTCCTCAAGCTCTGCTTAACTCGAGAATATAAGCGATTATTCATCTAAGCTGATTTGAAATATTGGCTTTGCGGTCATTTTATTTGTCAATTCTGGCTACATTAAAGCTTGAAGTACCCCTGAATCAGGGACAGAAAAAAAAAAACTTGGTTAGCTAGATTACCTTTTCAGCATTGTCCTGCTCTTTGTGCTTTGTGCTGCTTTTTGTCCTTATACCCACTCCCCCTATCTCCACCCCCGATCCCTCAAACTTAGGAGTTCTGGTACGTGTGAGACAAAGTGAAAAACAGGAACCAAATGGAGCAGTATTGTTAGATTTTTGAACAGATAGTAATCATGGGTACTATATATTCACAAGGGTAAGTTGCAACCTGCAACCACCGTATTTGCATACGGGGAAACAACCATCCCCGCTTGGTACTCCAGATCCTCCGGAACCTGGTCGGTCGCACCCTCAAGTTCTTTCCTGGTTCTAGGTGACTACAAATTTGGAAAATAACTATCTGGTGCAATATCGTTAGATCACCAAGGTAATCGAGGAATAGGTATAAAAATACTCACAAAGTTGGGTTGCTGTATGAGGCAAATGCTCAATCGCAGTTGTGGAGAAGTACCATCCCCACTCTGCCTTTCATATGGTTGTGGTTGCTGTTTCAAAAAAGGATTTCTGAGGTCCAGAAAAACACCTTGGACTTGGACCCCTATCACCAGGGGTATACAATAGGTATTAAAAGGAACTGGAGGCACCTGAGGTTGGATATCTCTATAAGGTAGTATCCAGTAATGAATTTAGAGTGCCCTACCTTAGGAGTGTCTCATTCTAGATAAAGACAGGTAGTTGACCAAGATTTAGCTCAAACCGTTTTTATCACTGCACTTAGACAACGCGTTTCACGGCCAAAGATGCTTCCTCAGGTCAATAATCGTGCCTGATACACTTTTTCTAAGTGCTGTAATAAAAACGGTTTCAGCTAAATCTTGGTCAACTACCTGTCTTTATCTAGAATGAGACACTTCTAAGGTAGGACACTCTAAATGTATTATTGGATACTACCTTATAGAGATATATATGTACTACTCCGCCCTTGGACGCCGCCAGTTACTTTTAGTACCTACAGGCGACCAGACATGGTCATACACGACAACATGTACTGTAGTATAAACCTAGACTGTAAATGTCTCTGGTTGGGGACGTCCCTTCTCATGTAACTTTCTAACACGGAGTCCCTCAAGTTCATCGTAGCAGTAACTCTTATAAAATGTGATAATGATCGAGCAGGGGAGAGTCACATGGGCCCACCATTATTTTGTTTTATTTGTTTAATTTCTGGATTGCTAAGCCGGAGAAACAGAGATGAGAAAATCATCCTGGCAATTATGATTTTGTCATTTCTCCTTTGCCATCATAAATCACCTCGTATTGGTCTCTGTGCTTCCAAAAGTTGACTGTTTATTTTGTGAGACTTTGATGTATGCAGGCACATTCCTCCTGCACAAGTTCTGCAGCAAGATAAATGAGATCATTAAGGCCCCCACCCCACCTCCTCCACCACCCGGTCTGAGGAACCGCCTGAGATGCTCTGCAGAATAAGCTAATCTTCTCCCAGGAAATGTCATCACAAGCACTTTAATTACAAAACTTATCAGCAAGGCTGGAACGTTTTAAAGGGCAAATGAAATGATGTTGGTGAGCTCCGCCTACTCCAGGGCAAAATTAAATCCTCCCCTTACAATTCATTTTCTTCTTTTTTTCTTTCACTCATCTTTTTTTTGGGGCTTGAGTTTAGCCCCTCGTTTTCTTTTCTTTTTAATAAAGTCCTCTCTTTACTTGAAATAAAAGCTACATTTTGATATAAGATAAACATAACATCTATCAGTCTTGCACACAAGCCAGTTTGTGATTGGCTGAAGAGTCACAATAGGCTTACTTGCCCTTATGACAACAGTGCACTCGGTAGTGAATGGGATGCCAAGAACTAACTTTGCATACAGTGTAAGGCAGGGGTGTCAAACTCATTTTTTTTAAAAAAATTGCAATCACTGAAATTTTTACGCACTTTTTTCATTATTTTAATGCAAGTCGATGGAAGTGTTTTTTTTTTTTTTTTTTATGAAATGACCTGCAAAACGCTCTCTGGTGTGCCTTACCTCCCCAAACAGACTCAAAACAGTAAATTATCTGCAATGCCCGCTTCTTCAGGCTATATTAAAGCGGAATGGAACATAGCATTTCTTCTTTGCTCTAATACAGGGGTCCCCAAACGTTTTCGGTCATGGGCCGGGTCAACATAATTCAGACTGCTGGGGGGCCGGACCATACATAAAATGATGTAGAAATCTTTGCGGGACAGACAGTGAAGTATACCCAGGTGACAACCTGCAGTCCAATTGGACAGCAGTGTCACCTGATGTGGAATTTAATTGGAAACCAGCAAATTCCTGCTTTCTGGCTTCCATGTGGATGGGTGGCGCCAGCACTGCTATTCTATATGCTGACCACCAATATTTAAAGATGTAGCTGACCGCATCTATAAGTAATACATTTTGTGTGGGGGGCCAGTAAAAAAGCCTCAGGGGGCCGCATTCGGCCCGTGGGCCATAGTTTTAGGACCACTGCTCTAATAGATTGCTTACAGCATATTATATACAACCAGCATTTTTTTTACTAGAACAGCATTCAAAGGGTTACACATAGGACTTAGATGTTCCCTGCCAGCAAAGCTTGACGCATCCGAAATTTGAGATAATGTTATCTTATGTTTAATTGTATCAAGTGAGGAATGAAATAAACACTCCTCTGACACTACCGGGTCTCCTGAACAAAGTCAGACAATTTAGAAAGCATTTCTGCTTGTTAGAACATGAATAAACCAGTTAGAAATAAAATGCAAAGTCAAAGCAAAAAAGTGTACTTTGGGAACGTATAATTTCTAAATGAATAATAATACGTATGCACAAAAGCAAATATGATAACCGTACGGCATATAAAAAGTAGGAAAACATGTTTTTATTGAATATTATGTCAGGGTTTTATACCGCTTTAAGTTTAACTGTTAGCGAAGTTTCAACCAGCAAAACCTTTTGCTGGCTAAGACCTCAATAACAGTTACTCCTGTTATAGCCTGATGAAGCGGGCCTAGACCCGTGAAACGCCTTGCAATTTTGGAGTTACAAAAAAAGTGAATTTTTCTGCTGATAATTGACCTGCTTGGGGAGGTAAATCCACCACTACCCCCCCTTTTAAACTGTTTTACATGTTTTATTCTATTCTAGCGCCTCTGTTCAAAACTTATTTCATTTCAAGTCCAACCTTGGTGGAGGAATGTTACCCCGCTATCTTTTCCTTTCTATAGAGAGCGACTTTTAACCCGAGTGGGGTGGGGTTTAATCTGCCCACCTGCCATTACAGTGGTTGCATTAGTGGTAACCCACCATTGTGAGTACCTCTCTTCCGTTATTTACAAGACACACTGGCCAATATGCAATTAGGTTTCTTTCCTGAGTTAGGAGAGAATTTTCACCTTCCCTTTAAAATAACTTTTCAGCATTTTACAATTGAAAAAGTACCCAAAAGTTTTTGAAAAAGTACTATCAAAATTATTTTGAGTATTTTCTCGCTTGCTGGTGGCATTTTATGACCAATTGTGAAAATATCACCAAGAAGAAAACTCAGGAGAAAAAGTAAATTGCATACGGGCCACTGTCTGGGACTAACTTACTACACTATCAAGGGCAGCGATGAGCGAAAATGCCAATATTTTTTTTACATTCATTTTCAGTCACGAAAATAATGTTAAATTTAATTATCGTGTGAAAATGCCATCAAAAATTTGTTATGTTATTTTTGTGTCTTTCACAAAGTTTCACAGTAAAATTATAGATTTTTTGCATGTTTGTGGTAAAAATTTGCACAGTAAAAATATTGTTTTTTTCACATTTTCATGAATACGCGAAAATGTAAAACCGCGAAAATGAACAAAAAAAATCTGGAAATTGGAAATCGCATTTTCGATGCAAAAATGACTGCTGAAAATTCAAAAGCGACACTGATCAAGGGCTCTCGATTATTCCTCCTTTTGTGTTTTCCTTGTTTTGAGAGTTCAGGACGCATGGTCTGCAGTTGCACGATTCCTGGTCCTTGCGTGCTGCTGATGCACCCATTGAAGGAGAAAGATGACAAAACGTAGCTCATCTCCCGTGCCGAATAATGAAACAGTTAATTTTGCCTGGCTGCTCTCATATATGGAGGAAAACAAGAACAAGAGTCGAGCTTTCACTTTGAAAGAAAGGAAGGTTATGTAATATTTACAGTTGGGGAATCTGTTGGTGATGAGCAAATTAAGATTTAAATTATGTATTAATTGGAATTTAAATTAGTGTGAAATGGTGCTGCCAATCTGAATATAATGGAGATTTGTAATCAGGATTAGCCTCTCTAGTGCAGTCCTGGGAAGATGATATTGTAAGCGAGAACTTATTATCGCAACTTTTCATATAGCGCCTTTATTTCCCGTCGCAATTAACTCTACAGAGAGATGCATGTGGCACTCGGCAAAGCGTTCCCCCGCCGGTCATGCAAGGTTCTGAAGTGCCTCGCTATTTCATATAATACCCAGTGAGGCTCGGGGTATCCAATTATGAGGCTAACAGTGTTAAGTATATTGCTTTGAGCATTAGAGTTATGTCACGTCAGCCAAACTCAACATACTACCAAAACTACAGAGAAATCTTAAAATCTTTAGGTACTGTAAGGGTCGGTCCACACTTCTCCTGTTCCGGATCGGATCCCTGTCAAACAAATCAGTTTTGCTGAAAAACGGATCCTTTCGACATGGATCTGATCTGGATGGTAGGGCACATTCGGGTTCACGCGCGTAGATCGCGTCAGTATTTACGCGGCACTGCTCACCTCTCGCCACCACCACTGGTCCCACCGCTGGTCCCGCCATTTGGTCCCTTCCCCAGCCAGGAGGCCAACAGGCTCTCCATAGGCTGAAACAGAACAATTCTGCCTAGCAACAGGGAAGAATTTTAATTGGTTCAACATGAACCAATGAGAATTCTCTCTGTTGCAGAGGAATTCCATTGGTCTACTGCAGCCCAATGGAGAACCCCATGCTTTGTCGGCCTCCGGGCTCTTCAGAATGGACCGAGAGGCAGTGATAGATGACGGGACGCAGGAGTATGACCTCACAACGGCAATGGGATGCGGCCGAAACTGGCGACGCGGTTGCGGCAACTAGCCTAGTGAGAGCGGACAGTGTCCGTTCTCATAGGCTTGCATTGGACATTTTCCCGTCCAGTCCAGGAAAAAGTCTCAAATCTGGACTCTCCACTACTCTTTCTTTCAGGTGCAATGTGGATCCATGTGCGATCTGTGATTCTGCACGAGTGGGAGCGGGTCCTATTTTTAACATAGGATCTGCTTCCAGCATTTCTGCAGAGCTTTAAAAACGTATCCCATGGATACATTTTTTTTACAGTTTATAGCCTCCACCTGCTTCTTGCGGTCGGTTGCCCCTTGCAACCCTCTTTTGTGAGTAGTACTTTTGATACATTACTATTCCCTTTCTATACTGACATATTGCACTACTGGGCTCCCGCTTTTGTCTCCTGTACTTTTTCCTACAGGGTGCTGAGACACCCCTACCACACTGCTTCAGCAGAGTAGTGACTCACCTGTCCCAGCAGGCGGGCTCCACTGTCAATTCATGGCCCCATGCACTCCCTGTCTTCATTGTTGCAAGCCGCCTTTCCTTTATGACCTGGTGCATGTTAAAGTTAATTGGCGTCATATTGGAAAATAAAAAAAAACAGATACTCACCTAAGTAGAGGGAAGGCTCTGGGTCCTAATAAGCCTTCCCTTTCCTCTCCCGGTCCCCCCATTGCGGCGGCAGCTCCTCCGTTCAAATCCCCTGCCATGGGGGAATTCGGAAGTCTTCATGTGCTGAGTCCTCCCGAAGACAGGTGGTTCCATACTGCGCACGCGCAAGTGCGCGAGAGAGTGTGCTCACACATGCGTAGTATGGAGCGGCACGTCTTCGGTAGCACTTGGGCTCCTGAAGAGTTTCCGAATCCTCCTTCGGCAGCAGAGTGAGCAGTATTTGACTAAATTAATCAATTACTACTCCCGGGAACAGCGTTGCATCGAGGGCACCGGGAGAGGAGCGGGAAGGCTCTATAGGACCCAGAGCCTTCCCTCTCCATAGGTAAGTATCTGCTTTTTTTTTATATAAACAGTTCCCATTGACTTTAATAACATGCTGCGGGACACAGAGGAAAGGTGCAAGAATGACAATGCATGGAACTATGGAGTGACAGAGGAGCACAACTGCCAGGACAGGTGAGTCGATACTCTGCCAAAGACACTGCAGGGGTTCTGGAGTGAACAGCTAAGTTGGGAGGATGACCTGGGGGGCCTGGCAGCTGGCTTGGAGCCCTGGGGGGAAATGGGCAGGAACAAAGGGCCCCTAATGTCACTTTGGGGAAAGGGGGGTCTATGTTAATGTTGCATTGGGCCCCACTGTTACTAGAACTGGCCCTGGACTTAAAGTACTACAGTAGGGGGGTAGGGGAAAAACTTCTAGAATTTCTGACTTTAAAGTCGGAAAACCACCGTGCCTTCACGGTAGTGTTGGGCGAACAGTGTTCGCCACTGTTCGGGTTCTGCAGAACATCACCCTGTTCGGGTGATGTTCGGGTTCGGCCGAACACCTGATGGTGTTCGGCCAAACTGTTCGGCCATATGGCTGAACTAAGAGCGCATGGCCGAACGTTACCCGAACGTTCGGCTAGCGCTGTGATTGGCCGAACGGGTCACGTGTAGTGTTGGGCGAACATCTAGATGTTCGGGTTCGGGCCGAACATGGCCGAACTCCGAACATAATGGAAGTCAATGGGGACCCGAACTTTCGTGCTTTGTAAAGCCTCCTTATATGCTACATACCCCAAATTTACAGGGTATGTGCACCTTGGGAGTGGGTACAAGAGGAAAAAAAAATTTAGCAAAAAGAGCTTATAGTTTTTGAGAAAATCGATTTTAAAATTTCAAAGGGAAAACTGTCTTTTAAATGCGGGAAATGTCTGTTTTCTTTGCACAGGTAACATGCTTTTTGTCGGCATGCAGTCATAAATGTAATACATATAAGAGGTTCCAGGAAATGGGACCGGTAACGCTAACCCAGCAGCAGCACACGTGATGGAACAGGAGGAGGGTGGCGCAGGAGGAGAAGGCCACGCTTTGAGACACAACAACCCAGGCCTTGCATGAGGACAAGAAGCGTGCGGATAGCAATTTGCATTTTGTCGCCATGCCGTCATAAATGTAATACAGATGAGAGGTTCAATAAACAGGGACCGGAAACGCTAACCCATCACAGATGTTCATTGTTCATGTTACTTGGTTGGGGTCCGGGAGTGTTGCGTAGTCGTTTCCAATCCAGGATTTATTCATTTTAATTTGAGTCAGACGGTCTGCATTTTCTGTGGAGAGGCGGATACGCCGCCGATCTGTGACGATGCCTCCGGCAGCACTGAAACAGCGTTCCGACATAACGCTGGCTGCCGGGCAAGCCAGCACCTCTATTGCGTACATTGCCAGTTTGTGCCAGGTGTCTAGCTTCGATACCCAACAGTTGAAGGGTGCAGATGGATTGTTCAACACAGCTACGCCATCTGACATGTAGTCCTTGACCATCTTCTCCAGGCGATCGGTGTTGGAGGTGGATCTGCACGCTTGCTGTTCTGTGTGCTGCTGCATGGGTGTCAGAAAATTTTCCCACTCCAAGGACACTGCCGATACCATTCCCTTTTGGGCACTAGCTGCGGCTTGTGTTGTTTGCTGCCCTCCTGGTCGTCCTGGGTTTGCGGAAGTCAGTCTGTCGGCGTACAACTGGCTAGAGGAGGGGGAGGATGTCAATCTCCTCTCTAAAGTCTCCACAAGGGCCTGCTGGTATTCTTCCATTTTGACCTGTCTGGCTCTTTCTTCAAGCAGTTTTGGAACATTGTGTTTGTACCGTGGATCCAGAAGGGTATAAACCCAGTAATTGGTGTTGTCCAGAATGCGCACAATGCGTGGGTCGCGTTCAATGCAGTCCTAGGCCGAAGAGGTCATAGCCTAGGGTCACAAAACCTGTTTATTTGGGCAATTTCAATGGTGGCGAGTCTGACGTACATAAATCGCAGCAATGGCCGTTAGCAACGTCTGAATCTCACGAAATGTCTCATGCAGGTAGAAGACATATTGTTAGACTTGGGCTCCAAAGATGGGTTCCCTACATCTCTGCAAACCAGAGTTACAGGGCTCCAAATTTGGTAAAATCCCCCATAGGCTTTCATTGGGCCTCCTATTTACAGTTCCAAAATCTCACATCTTTTCAAAGGGCAATTACTCAGCAGTGGCAAATTTTCTAGCATTGTAGGGACCCTTAGGGGGAACATTACTGGTGAGTTTCGGGCCCCTAGGCCAAAGAGGTCATAGCCTAGGGTCACAAAAACCTGTTTATTTGGGCTATTTCAATGGTAGTGATGGTGACGTACATAAATCGCAGCAATGGCCGTTAGCAAAGTCTGAATCTCACGAAATGTCTCATGCAGGTAGAAGACATATTGTTAGACTTGGATTCCAAAGATGGGGTCCCTACATCTCTGCAAACCAGAGTTACAGGGGTCCAAAATTGGTAAAATCCCCCATAGGATTGCATTGCCTCCCTATTTCACTTTCCAAAATCTCACATCTTTTCAAAGGGCAATGGCTCAGCAGTACCAAATTTTCTAGCATTGTAGGGACCCTTAGGGGGAACATGACTGGTGAGTTTCGGGCCCCTAGGCCGAAGAGGTCATAGCCTAGGGTCACAAAAACCTGTTTATTTGGGCTATTTCAATGGTAGTGATGGTGACGTACATAAATCGCAGCAATGGCCGTTAGCAAAGTCTGAATCTCACGAAATGTCTCATGCAGGTAGAAGACATATTGTTAGACTTGGATTCCAAAGATGGGGTCCCTACATCTCTGCAAACCAGAGTTACAGGGGTCCAAAATTGGTAAAATCCCCCATAGGATTGCATTGCCTCCCTATTTCACTTTCCAAAATCTCACATCTTTTCAAAGGGCAATGGCTCAGCAGTACCAAATTTTCTAGCATTGTAGGGACCCTTAGGGGGAACATGACTGGTGAGTTTCGGGCCCCTAGGCCGAAGAGGTCATAGCCTAGGGTCACAAAAACCTGTTTATTTGGGCTATTTCAATGGTAGTGATGGTGACGTACATAAATCGCAGCAATGGCCGTTAGCAAAGTCTGAATCTCACGAAATGTCTCATACTGGTAGAAGACATATTGTTAGACTTGGATTCCAAAGATGGGGTCCCTACATCTCTGCAAACCAGAGTTACAGGGGTCCAAAATTGGTAAAATCCCCCATAGGATTGCATTGCCTCCCTATTTCACTTTCCAAAATCTCACATCTTTTCAAAGGGCAATGGCTCAGCAGTACCAAATTTTCTAGCATTGTAGGGACCCTTAGGGGGAACATGACTGGTGAGTTTCGGGCCCCTAGGCCGAAGAGATCATAGCCTAGGGTCACAAAAACCTGTTTATTTGGGCTATTTCAATGGTAGTGATGGTGACGTACATAAATCGCAGCAATGGCCGTTAGCAAAGTCTGAATCTCACGAAATGTCTCATACAGGTAGAAGACATATTGTTAGACTTGGATTCCAAAGATGGGGTCCCTACATCTCTGCAAACCAGAGTTACAGGGGTCCAAAATTGGTAAAATCCCCCATAGGATTGCATTGCCTCCCTATTTCACTTTCCAAAATCTCACATCTTTTCAAAGGGCAATGGCTCAGCAGTACCAAATTTTCTAGCATTGTAGGGACCCTTAGGGGGAACATGACTGGTGAGTTTCGGGCCCCTAGGCCGAAGAGGTCATAGCCTAGGGTCACAAAAACCTGTTTATTTGGGCTATTTCAATGGTAGTGATGGTGACGTACATAAATCGCAGCAATGGCCGTTAGCAAAGTCTGAATCTCACGAAATGTCTCATGCAGGTAGAAGACATATTGTTAGACTTGGATTCCAAAGATGGGGTCCCTACATCTCTGCAAACCAGAGTTACAGGGGTCCAAAATTGGTAAAATCCCCCATAGGATTGCATTGCCTCCCTATTTCACTTTCCAAAATCTCACATCTTTTCAAAGGCCAATGGCTCAGCAGTACCAAATTTTCTAGCATTGTAGGGACCCTTAGGGGGAACATGACTGGTGAGTGTCGGGCCCCTAGGCCGAAGAGGTCATAGCCTAGGGTCACAAAAACCTGTTTATTTGGGCTATTTCAATGGTAGTGATGGTGACGTACATAAATCGCAGCAATGGCCGTTAGCAAAGTCTGAATCTCACGAAATGTCTCATGCAGGTAGAAGACATATTGTTAGACTTGGATTCCAAAGATGGGGTCCCTACATCTCTGCAAACCAGAGTTACAGGGGTCCAAAATTGGTAAAATCCCCCATAGGATTGCATTGCCTCCCTATTTCACTTTCCAAAATCTCACATCTTTTCAAAGGGCAATGGCTCAGCAGTACCAAATTTTCTAGCATTGTAGGGACCCTTAGGGGGAACATGACTGGTGAGTTTCGGGCCCCTAGGCCGAAGAGGTCATAGCCTAGGGTCACAAAAACCTGTTTATTTGGGCTATTTCAATGGTAGTGATGGTGACGTACATAAATCGCAGCCATGGCCGTTAGCAAAGTCTGAATCTCACGAAATGTCTCATACAGGTAGAAGACATATTGTTAGACTTGGATTCCAAAGATGGGGTCCCTACATCTCTGCAAACCAGAGTTACAGGGGTCCAAAATTGGTAAAATCCCCCATAGGATTGCATTGCCTCCCTATTTCACTTTCCAAAATCTCACATCTTTTCAAAGGGCAATGGCTCAGCAGTACCAAATTTTCTAGCATTGTAGGGACCCTTAGGGGGAACATGACTGGTGAGTTTCGGGCCCCTAGGCCGAAGAGGTCATAGCCTAGGGTCACAAAAACCTGTTTATTTGGGCTATTTCAATGGTAGTGATGGTGGCGTACATAAATCGCAGCCATGGCCGTTAGCAACGTCTGAATCTCACGAAATGTCTCATGCAGGTAGAAGACATATTGTTAGACTTGGATTCCAAAGATGGGGTCCCTACATCTCTGCAAACCAGAGTTACAGGGGTCCAAAATTGGTAAAATCCCCCATAGGATTTCATTGGGCCTCCTATTTACCGTTCCAAAATCTCACACCATTTCAAAGGGCAATGGCTCAGCAGTGGCAAAACTCACCAGTCATGATCCCCCTAAGGGTCCCTACAATGCTAGAAAATTTGGTACTGCTGAGCCATTGCCCTTTGAAAAGATGTGAGATTTTGGAAAGTGAAATAGGGAGGCAATGAAATCCTATGGGGGATTTTACCAATTTTGGACCCCTGTAACTCTGGTTTGCAGAGATGTAGGGACCCCATCTTTGGAATCCAAGTCTAACAATATGTCTTCTACCTGCATGAGACATTTCGTGAGATTCAGACTTTGCTAACGGCCATTGCTGCGATTTATGTACGTCACCATCACTACCATTGAAATAGCCCAAATAAACAGGTTTTTGTGACCCTAGGCTATGACCTCTTCGGCCTAGGGGCCCGAAACTCACCAGTCATGTTCCCCCTAAGGGTCCCTACAATGCTAGAAAATTTGGTACTGCTGAGCCATTGCCCTTTGAAAAGATGTGAGATTTTGGAAAGTGAAATAGGGAGGCAATGCAATCCTATGGGGGATTTTACCAATTTTGGACCCCTGTAACTCTGGTTTGCAGAGATGTAGGGACCCCATCTTTGGAATCCAAGTCTAACAATATGTCTTCTACCTGCATGAGACATTTCGTGAGATTCAGACTTTGCTAACGGCCATTGCTGCGATTTATGTACGTCACCATCACTACCATTGAAATAGCCCAAATAAACAGGTTTTTGTGACCCTAGGCTATGACCTCTTTGGCCTAGGGGCCCGAAACTCACCAGTAATGTTCCCCCTAAGGGTCCCTACAATGCTAGAAAATTTGCCACTGCTGAGTAATTGCCCTTTGAAAAGATGTGAGATTTTGGAACTGTAAATAGGAGGCCCAATGAAAGCCTATGGGGGATTTTACCAAATTTGGAGCCCTGTAACTCTGGTTTGCAGAGATGTAGGGAACCCATCTTTGGAGCCCAAGTCTAACAATATGTCTTCTACCTGCATGAGACATTTCGTGAGATTCAGACGTTGCTAACGGCCATTGCTGCGATTTATGTACGTCAGACTCGCCACCATTGAAATTGCCCAAATAAACAGGTTTTGTGACCCTAGGCTATGACCTCTTTGGCCTAGGACTGCATTGAACGCGACCCACGCATTGTGCGCATTCTGGACAACACCAATTACTGGGTTTATACCCTTCTGGATCCACGGTACAAACACAATGTTCCAAAACTGCTTGAAGAAAGAGCCAGACAGGTCAAAATGGAAGAATACCAGCAGGCCCTTGTGGAGACTTTAGAGAGGAGATTGACATCCTCCCCCTCCTCTAGCCAGTTGTACGCCGACAGACTGACTTCCGCAAACCCAGGACGACCAGGAGGGCAGCAAACAACACAAGCCGCAGCTAGTGCCCAAAAGGGAATGGTATCGGCAGTGTCCTTGGAGTGGGAAAATTTTCTGACACCCATGCAGCAGCACACAGAACAGCAAGCGTGCAGATCCACCTCCAACACCGATCGCCTGGAGAAGATGGTCAAGGACTACATGTCAGATGGCGTAGCTGTGTTGAACAATCCATCTGCACCCTTCAACTATTGGGTATCGAAGCTAGACACCTGGCACAAACTGGCAATGTACGCAATAGAGGTGCTGGCTTGCCCGGCAGCCAGCGTTATGTCGGAACGCTGTTTCAGTGCTGCCGGAGGCATCGTCACAGATCGGCGGTGTATCCGCCTCTCCACAGAAAATGCAGACCGTCTGACTCAAATTAAAATGAATAAATCCTGGATTGGAAACGACTACGCAACACTCCCGGACCCCAACCAAGTAACATTAACAATGAACATCTGTGATGGGTTAGCGTTTCCGGTCCCTGTTTATTGAACCTCTCATCTGTATTACATTTATGACTGCATGGCGACAAAATGCAAATTGCTATCCGCACGCTTCTTGTCCTCATGCAAGGCCTGGGTTGTTGTGTCTCAAAGCGTGGCCTTCTCCTCCTGCGCCACCCTCCTCCTGTTCCATCACGTGTGCTGCTGCTGGGTTAGCGTTACCGGTCCCTTTTCCTGGAACCTCTTATATGTATTACATTTATGACTGCATGCCGACAAAAAGCATGTTACCTGTGCAAAGAAAACAGACATGTCCCGCATTTAAAAGACAGTTTTCCCTTTGAAACTTTAAAATCCATTTTCTCAAAAACTATAAGCTCTTTTTGCTAAAAAAATTTTTCCTCTTGTACCCACTCCCAAGGTGCACATACCCTGTAAATTTGGGGTATGTAGCATGTAAGGAGGCTTTACAAAGCACAAAAGTTCGGGTCCCCATTGACTTCCATTATGTTCGGAGTTCGGGTCGAACACCCGAACATCGCGGCCATGTTCGGCCTGTTCAGCCCGAACCCGAACATCTAGATGTTCGCCCAACACTACTTCACGGCCATGTCCTCGCTCCCGCTGACACCACCAGGAGCGTACTGCGCAGGCGCAGACCGTAATGTGCCTGTGCAGTACACTCCCGGTGATGTCAGCGGAAGCAAGGAGGCGGCTGAGCAGGCGCAGTGGTTTTCTGACTTTGGTAACTGGCTGCAGTAGCGCAGGACGCCTGTGTGGGGACCATTAGAAGCCCCAGGTAAGTTCAACTCTTTTTCCCTAAGGGCCCCCTACAGTAGTCCTTTAACATGTAAAGTAGGCAGCACAAGTCAGAAAATGTATTGCAACACAGGACTACGTATTTACAGACACACAACATACATATTGCGCTTTTCTCCTGGCAGACTCAAAGGGCCAGAGCTGCAGCCAATAGGGTGCGCTCTATAGGCAGTAGCAGTGTTAGGGAGTCTTACCCAAGGTCTCCTCACTGAATAGGTGCCGGCTTACTGAAGAGGAAGAACCGAGACTTAAACACTGGTCTCCGGTGCCAGAGCCCTTAACCAGTACACTTTCCAACCACTGCTGGGTTAAAGAGGAACTCCAGCCTAAACAAACATACTGGCCTCAATTCACTAAGATCATGCTGGAGATAATAAGGCAAGAGAAAACTTACCTCCACACAGTTTGCCTGAGGTAAAATGTTTCCTGAATACTACATGCCTTATCACCATGGTGATAACTATAGAAATGCAGGAGATAAGCTTAGTGAATTGAGGCCAATGTCATTAAGTTACATTAGTTATGTTAATTAAAATAGATAGGTAATGTAATCTCTTACCCACACTGTTTTAAAAGAACAGGCAAAGGTTTGTGATTTCATAAGGGCAGCCATCTTTTTGGTTGAAAGGAGGTGACGGGGAGCATGAGACACAGTTCCAACTGTCCTGTGTCCTGATCAACCCTCCCAGTTGCTAGGCAACGTAAATAACAACATAGGAAATCCCATCATGCTTTGCACAGCATCAGGGAAAAAAGGCTGGGCTTTTTTTCTTTGATGGGTGGAGCTTAGCTAAACACGCAGCTAAAAATGATGCTTTGGTAAGAAAAACAAAGTTCTGATGCTGTGAAACGGTTAAAGAAACACCAAGCCTTTTCAGTTCTGCTGAGTAGATTTTTAGTCCGGAGGTTCACTTTAAGACCACGTCTTTAGGTAAATATACAATTGTCAACAAATATGAAAGAGGTAAGTTAATCACCCTCACTCCTTTTAAACTGTTTGTAACCTTTTTTTTCAGGTATTGGTGTCTCCTTGCAATGTATTATTAAACAAAAGCAACTTCACATTATGTCAAAGCTGAACCTGTACACCTCCTTTACCAGGTTGTCAAAAAGATCCATCTCTATCTTTACACAGTTTCTCGTGTCAGTGAGGCTTTTCCGGTAACCCCCACAAATACATGGTTATGGGTTCCATCACAGACTATAGTAGATAGACTATAATACAGGATATTATAGTGGTGGACTACTATGTGGTTTACATTTATATGATCTATGCCTGCTGGATAGCTTTCCAATTGTGTCCTTGCTATATGGAATGGGACTATTTTTTGTCCCAGCAGGAATGCATATATCTATCACATTACTAAGGTTTAGCTTGTCAGTCCACAGGAAGTGGGCATTGACCCATGAAACATTGTTGACCCATGAAACGCGTTGACACATAGAAATCCCGACCAGTGTTGTAAACATCTGTGACAGGATGCTTCAGTTAGTCTTACCGATTTGTACATTTGAATAACACAAGACGCCCATGGTGTAATTCGAAGAGCCTGCCAATAAAATATCACACATGACTAAAATCATACCATATTTGTCACTCCACTTTTCCCCTGCAAGACACCAGAAAGTAAGTAAATGTGGCGCATGTATCCCGGCAGTGTGAGTATCATAACCTGCTCAGCATGCACCCTCCTGCCCCCATCTGGCTACCTAGACTGGGGAGAAACTATACCTGGCTACCTATACGGGGGGCACCTATACCTGGCTGCCAATACTGGGGGCACCTTTACCTGGCTGTCTATACTGGGGGCACCTTTACCTGGCTGCCTATACTGGGGGCACCTTTACCTAGCTACCTATACTGGGGGCACCTCTACTTGGCTACCTATACTGGGGGCACCTTTACCTGGCTACCTATACTGGTGCACCTATACCTGGCTACCTATACTGGTGCACCTATACCTGGCTACCTATTCTGGGGGTACCTATAGCTGGCTACCTATACTGGGGGCACCTTTACCTGGCTACCTATACTGGTGCACCTATACCTGGCTACCTATACAGGGGGTACCTATACTGGTGCACCTATACCTGGCTATCTATACTAGGGGTACCTATACCTGGCTACCTATTCTGGGGGTACCTATAGCTGGCTACCTATACTGGGGGCACCTTTACCTGGCTACCTATACTGGTGCACCTATACCTGGCTACCTATACAGGGGGTACCTATACTGGTGCACCTATACCTGGCTATCTATACTAGGGGTACCTATACCTGGCTACGTATACTGGGGGCACCTATACCTGGCTACCTATACTGGTGCACCTATACCTTGCTACCTATACTGGGTGTACCTATACCTGGCAACCTATACTGGGTGTACCTATACCTGGCAACCTATACTGGGGGCACCTATACCTGGCTACCTATACTGGGGCACCTATACCTGGCTACCTATACTGGGTGTACCTGTACCCAGCAACCTATACTGGGGGCACCTATACCTGACTACCTATACTGGGGGCACCTATACCTGGCTACCTATACTGGGGCACCTATACCTGGCTACCTATACTCGGTGTATCTGTACCTGGCAACCTATACTGGGGACAATTATACCTGGCTACCCAGGGGCGCCTCTCCCACCAGTCACTAGAGGCAGCCGCTTGAGGCGCTGTGCATTCAAAAGGCGGAGCCGCCAGCCGCATCTACTGTGAGCGTTTTTAACTTTTTTCATTTATTTACCTTTAGCACGCTGCCCACGTGCTCACTAGTGCGTGTGCAGGGCCGGATTTAGAGTTCAGGAGCCTATAGGCACATAAAGTCTGGCGCCCTAAGCTCCGCCCCGTAACACAAGCCACACCCCTTCAAAACCAGAACTTTCTCTAAGACCGTGTCCGCACTTCTCATCATGCACAGGGCCGGATTTCCGCACAGGCCACCTAGGCCGGTTCCTAGGGCGGAAACCAGCCGACAGGAGAGCTGGGGCGGCTGTCGCACACTGTACACAAGGCTGCAGATCAGCTGTCCCCTGTCTCTGCTACGAACTGCACGGAGGAAAGCGCCCCTCCCCTCCTTTCCTCTCCACTCTGACACTGAGGGAGGAGGGGCTGAGCAGAGAAGCCAAGCCGCGAGATTCAGATTCAGGAAGAAGACGGGCGGCTACTCTCAGCACAGCATACAGGTATCTGTGCATGGTGGCAGCGCTAGCTGTGAGAGGGAAGGGAGGGAGTCGAAGTGTCTGCAGGACACTAGACTAGAATCACGATGTGCCTGCCTGATTCTGGGGAATGAGTGACCAGCTGGGATCCCTCTCTCTCCCCCTCCTTCTTCCTTCCCAGGAGTCTGACTAAAAACAGGGCTGCCTGGTGGTCCCCTCTGTCCTGTAGCCTGGCTTCCATCTCTTCTCTCCATACCACCGTCATTCCTTTTATCATTTGTTTCCCTTCTCCTCCCCCCACAGTCATTTGTCTTTCCATTGCCCTAGCACAGCTATTCACACTTGCTCCTTTTCTTATTGCACTTTTAGTCTTCTGAGATCACTGGTTCACCCTATTTTTTAAAGGATATTGGAGGTTAATTCATGACATGTTAGTGCGCTAAGCCACATGGGTTAAATCGGTGAGCGCACGCAATCAGCATAGCGAGCGCTCTTGGCTATGCGTGCTTCTTTGAAGTACAGTGCGATGGTATGTAGCACGACCGTCATACTTTACTAACGCAGCTGCTGTTACATTTAATGTAGCAGCGGCCGCACTAGTAAAGTATGACGGTGGTGCTACATACCATCGCACTGTACTTCAAAGAAGCAGCCAAGAGCGCTCGCTACGCTGATTGCGTACGCTCACCGGTTTAACCCATGTGGCTTAGCGCACTAACATGTCATGAATCAACCTAATTAGATCTATGTTTGAGCACCAGCACTTTCTCCCTGCAGCTACGTTATATGGTTAATAGCACTTTTGAAAGTTGACTACAAATGTATTACACTTGTTTTTATCTAATTGAACCTGCCTGATTAGTTTGTACCGCTCTTAGTACTTATGGGTCGTTGTTAAGGTGCGTACACACCTGCGACTGATGTCACTTGTCCGGGATAAAGATCCAATCCCCTTGGGTGACAATGCTGGACTGTACAGATGTGTCTCAGCTGTGTGAGGCCCAGTGCACACCAAAACCACTAGTAGATCGTCAAAACGCTAGCGGTTTTGGGTGCACACCGAGCGGATTTTGTATGTGATCCGCCGGCCGCATCAGCATCCGCGTGGCTAATGTATCTCTATGGGCTGGTGCACACCGGCGGTTTGAGGTTTTAAGCATACCGCAAGCGTGCAGCAGGAGGCACGTTTGCGGCTTGCTAAAAACCTCAAACCGCCGGTGTGCACCATCCCATAGAGATACATTAGCCATGCGAATTTTCAAGCGGATGCGGCCGGCGGATCCACCCAGTGTGCACTGGGCCTAACTGACAAGGCATTCTGTTGTCATGCTGGGAGGGAGAGGGACGTCACGCTGCAGGTGGGGAAGTGGCATACATATAATCCTACCATAGTCGTAGTCTAATGTCCTACATTATTATTATTATGTATTTATATAGCACTGGCATCTCCTGCAGCACATTACAGAGTGCATAGTCATGTCACTGACTATCCCCAGAGGAGCTCACAATCTAATCCTACCATAGTCAGTCTAATGACCTACCATATTATTATTATGTATTTATATAGCACTGACATCTTCTGCAGCACATTACAGAGTACATAGTCATGTCACTGACTGTCCTCAGAGGAGCTCACACTCTAATCCTACCATAGTCATAGTCTAATATCCTACCATATTATTATTATGTATTTATATAGCACTGACATCTCCTGCAGCACATTACAGAGTACATAGTCATGTCACTGACTGTCCTCAGAGGAGCTCACACTCTAATCCTACCATAGTCATAGTCTAATGTCCTACCGTATTATTATTATTATGTATTTATATAGCACTGACATCTCCTGCAGCACATTACAGAGTACATAGTCATGTCACTGACTGTCCCCAGAGGAGCTCACACTCTAATCCTACCATAGTCATAGCCTAATGTCCTACCATATTATTATTATGTATTTATATAGCACTGACATCTCCTGCAGCACATTACAGAGTACATAGTCATGTCACTGACTGTCCCCAGAGGAGCTCACACTCTAATCCTACCATAGTCATAGTCTAATGTCCTACCATATTATTATGTGTTTATATAGCACTGACATCTCCTGCAGCACATTACAGAGTACATAGTCCTGTCACTGACTGTCCTCAGAGGAGCTCACACTCTAATCCTACCATAGTCATAGTCTAATGTCCTACCGTATTATTATTATGTATTTATATAGCACTGACATCTCCTGCAGCACATTACAGAGTACATAGTCATGTCACTGACTGTCCCCAGAGGAGCTCACACTCTAATCCTACCATAGTCATAGTCTAATGTCCTACCATATTATTATTATGTATTTATATAGCACTGACATCTCCTGCAGCACATTACAGAGTACATAATCATGTCACTGACTGTCCTCAGAGGAGCTCACAATCTAATCCTACCATAGTCATAGTCTAATGTCCTACCATATTATTATTATGTATTTATATAGCACTGACATCTTCTGCAGCACATTACAGAGTACATAGTCATGTCACTGACTGTCCCCAGAGGAGCTCACAATCTAATCCTACCATAGTCATAGTCTAATGTCCTACCATATTATTATTATTATGTATTTATATAGCACTGGCATCTCCTGCAGCACATTACAGAGTACATAGTCATGTCACTGACTGTCCCCAGAGGAGCTCACAATCTAATCCTACCATAGTCATAGTCTAATGTCCTACCATATTATTATTATGTATTTATATAGCACTGACATCTTCTGCAGCACTGTACAGAGTACATAGTCATGTCACTGACTGTCCTCAGAGGAGCTCACAATCTAATCCCACCATAGTCATAGTCTAATATCCTACCATATTATTATTATGTATTTATATAGCACTGACATCTCCTGCAGCACATTACAGAGTACATAGTCATGTCACTGACTGTCCTCAGAGGAGCTCACAATCTAATCCTACCATAGTCATAGTCTAATGTCCTACTATATTATTATTATGTATTTATATAGCACTGACATCTTCTGCAGCACTGTACAGAGTACATAGTCATGTCACTGACTGTCCTCAGAGGAGCTCACAATCTAATCCTACCATAGTCCTAGTCTAATGTCCCACCATATTATTTTTATGTATTTATATAGCACTGACATCTTCTGCAGCACTGTACAGAGTACATAGTCATGTCACTGACTGTCCCCAGAGGAGCTCACAATCTAATCCTACCATAGTCATAGTCTAATGTCCTACCATATTATTATTATGTATTTATATAGCACTGACATCTTCTGCAGCACTGTACAGAGTACATAGTCATGTCACTGACTGTCCCCAGAAGAGCTCACAATCTAATCCTACCATAGTCATAGTCTAATGACCTACATTATTATTATTATGTATTTATATAGTGCTAACATCTTCTGCAGCACTTTAAAGGACCGCTATTGTGAAAAAAGTAGGCAGTTAATATCTGACTGAACAACAGGTTTATGGCCAGTCCATCTCCTCATGGGGGATTCTCAGCGTTTTCTATGTTTTCAACAGCATTTCCTGAACAGCAGTTGCAAAGTGTAACTGACAAAATAGTGTGCAAGTGAGTAGGGAGGTTGGCTGGTAGATTACTATTTTGACAGTTAAACTGCTGTTCAGGAAATACTGTTGAAAACAAAGAAAACCCTGAGAATCCTCCATGTGGAGATGGACTGGCCCAAAACCGGTCAGATTGTAAATGCCTACTTTTTTCACGATAGTGGTCCTTTAATCACCTTAGTATTGTGATCAGCAAAGGTCCCCATACACACACATTACATTTCTAATTGGATTCCCTGCAGATTCGTTCACTCTGATCAAATCAAATGGAAATCAATTCCTTTATATTTCATTGATTTTGACCAAAAATGTATCTAAAGTATCAATCAAACAGGACGGCTGGGTCAATTGGGGGTGGAGCAGGAGTGGTAGATGATTGATAGGCCATAGCGTTGCGTTATATCAAACAGTGCAACGTTGGGGTTCGATCAGTTTTCAATAGATAACCTGCTGGAATCTATTAAAAATGAATGTGCTGTGTGTGGTAGGAATCAATTCCTTCTGAACAGATTCCTTTCAGAAAGGGGCCGATCGCTTTGGAAAATTGGGTAGAAATCTATAATTGTATGGCCAGCTGCATTTTAACCTGATACTCAATTTTAATCCTTTTCCCATAATGCTATTCTCAAATTCTTAGCCTCAACCTAAATTGCCAAAAGCCCTATTTTTTAATCTTTCCTAAGCCCTTTTTATTTATTTTTTTGTAAGTACTTAAACCTAATAACCTGATCTATTAGTATTTCTAACCTCCCCCCCTTTTCTATGACCGATAACCCTATCCTAACCACGTTGTTGTCATGGGGCGGCTGGAGGTAATGGGCCTAGGGCGGTAAAAAGTACAAATCCGGCCCTGATCATGCACCCACGCAAGCATGGCTGCCCCTGCGCATAGAGCTGCTCTTGGACAAGCATACACATGCTCTTGTCAGATATGTTCCATAGGTCCGTGTGCAGCAACAATGAGGGCCAAAGGACTTGGGAAGCCTCCACAGGATCCAGAGGCTTCCCCCTTCTTAAAGAGACTCTGTAACATTAAAAAGATCCCCTGGGGGGTACTCACCTCGGGTGGGGGAAGCCTCCGGATCCTAATGAGGCTTCCCACGCCGTCCTCTGTCCCACGGGGGTCTCGCCGCAGCCCTCCGAACAGCCGGCGACTGTGCCGACTGTCAGTTCAATATTTACCTTTGCTGGCTCCAGCGGGGGCGCTGTGGCGACTTTCTGCACGGAAATAGACGGAAATACCCGATCCCCGTCGGGTCCGCTCTACTGCACAGGCGCCGGAAACTTGCGCCTGCGCAGTAGAGCAGACCCGATGGTGATAGGGTATTTCCGCCTACTTCGGCGCCGAGAGGCATCAGAGCGCCTGCGCAGGAGCCAGGAAGGTAAATATTGCGTCACGGCTGTACGGGGGGCTACAGCGAGACCCCCGAGTGACGCAGGACGGCGTGGGAAGCCTCATTAGGATCCTGAGGCTTCCCCCACGCGAGGTGAGTACCCCCCAGGGGCCGTTTTGTCGTTACAGTTCCTCTTTAAGTAAGTATTTCATTTTTTTTAAGTACCACATTGGGTACACTTTAAAGGATTTCTGAAGCAAGGGGGCTTAAAGAGATTCAGAGATGAAGTAAAGTAAAGCTCTGATACTTACCCGGTGCTTCCTCCCGCCCCATAAACACGTCTGAGTCCCACACCCTCCTCCCACGGTTTGCTGTTCAGCCGCGGTGAGCCCCGTTAACAGGTTCAGTTGATGCCAGCCTGGGTCTACTGCGCACGTGCAGTAGACCTGGAGTGACATCACTCAGCCTGTTACTGGGGCTCACCGCAGCTGAACAGCAAACTGCAGGAGGATGGTGTGGGACTCAGACGTGTTTATGGGGCGGGAGGAAGCACCGGTAAAGTATAAGGGCTTTACATTACTTTGTCTCTTAGTCTGTTTAAAAAATGTTTTACTCACCTGGGGCTTCTTCCAGCCCATAGTAGCCGTCTAATGCCCTTGCCGCAACCTCGCCAGCGGGATCGCGATCTTCACCGGCGGCCAGCGGGACAACGCAAAGGACTGGGCTGCAGCAAGGGCATGAGATGGCTTTTTTGGGCTGGAAGAAGCCTCAGGTGAGTAAAAAACTTTTAAGCCCCCCTTACCTCGGAAGTCATTTAAGTACACGTTATGCAACATGCTGCCCGTTTGTAATTTTATTAGATATTTAGTAGAAATCAGCTAACATCACCGATCGTGCAGAATGGTTCTTTGCTGGTAGATCGGGTGCAACCATATTTGTGCAGGGGGTGGGGGAATATTGCTGGTTATACATCTTTCCTCCTAATGCTGGTCTTCCCTGGACTTTATGCATTGCAGAGTAATACCTAAGCGGCTTGCTCTCACTCACCTCTCCAGCTGGCGTGTTTTTCTTCTATGCTGCCATCATCTCCCGAATCACAGAGTTACCCCATGAACTGATAGGGTACATGAGTGCATCCTGTATATGCTGTCGGATCACTACGGGCAGCGGGAGATGACAGCAACACAGAGGAAGGAGCACACAGGTTGAAGAGGTAGGCAGAGCGCTTCACTGCACTAATACTCTGCAGGGACCAGGGTAGAGCAGTATAGCATAAGAGCAGTATAGCAGGTAGGACACCTGGAGGAGTGGCAGTAATTGATCTTTAAAAGATTTCATGCTGAAATCTATTAAAAATCGATACGTAATGTGTGTCAATGATAGGTCCCTCTCTGATCAGATGTCGATTAGAGAGGGAACAATCTTTTGGGCTCAGTGTGCCTACCCCCATGACATCAAGGTGACTAGATGTCTGCTCAGTACTGTAGTGCCATCTAATGACCTCCCCTCCTTCCCACCTTATACAGAAAGGTTCTACAATACTGAGAAGACGGTTTATCTTCTTGACTGCTTTGTGATGGGAGGATGGGATCAGGGGAACTGCCACTAATTATGCACACGCACGTGATAAGGTGGGGGGGGGAGACAAGCACACACACATGCATGTGATAAGGGGGAAAACACGTGCACACACACACACACACGCATACACGCATGTGATGAGGGGGGGGGAGACACGCACACACACATGCATGTGATGAGGGGGGGAGACACGCACACACACATGCATGTGATGAGGGGGGGAGACACGCACACACACATGTGATGAGGGGGGGGGGAGACACGCACACACACATGCATGTGATGAGGGGGGGAGACACACACACACATGCATGTGATGAGGGGGGGAGACACACACACACACATGCATGTGATGAGGGGGGGAGACACGCACACACACATGCATGTGATGAGGGGGGGAGACACGCACACACACATGCATGTGATGAGGGGGGGAGACACGCACACACACATGCATGTGATGAGGGGGGGAGACACGCACACACACACATGCATGTGATGAGGGGGGGAGACACACACACACATGGATGTGATGAGGGGGGGAGACACACACACACATGCATGTGATGAGGGGGGAGACACGCACACACACATGCATGTGATGAGGGGGGGGGGAGACACGCACACACACATGCATGTGATGAGGGGGAAGATGCACACGCATGTGATGAGACACACACACACACACACACACACTGAGGGGGGGGGGGTGAGACTCACACTAAGCATGCACACAAACACACACACGCGTGTGATGAGGGGGGGGGGGAAGACACACACATACTCACACTAAGCATGCAGACACACACACACACACACACACACACACACACACACACACACACACACACACACATGTGCTGGGGGGGAAGACACACACATACTCACACTAAACATGCAGACACACACACACATGTGATGGGGGGGGGGGAAGACACACACACCTGATGGGGGTTGGAAAGACACACACAGTTGTACAGGTGCTGCAGGGGGCTACACTGTTAAAACTTCTTCCGCCCCCTCCCCCTATCCCTCTCCAAAATTTCGTTCATTTGCAAGTATTTGCTACCTGCATATCCAGAGAGCAAGTCTGCTACCCCCATCCTCGCACGCTAGGAGAGTTCCTCCTCCAGCAGGAAGCGTGTTCTTCTCTATTCTATCCGGCGCCGGTTTTCTGCTGTGTTGCCTAGCAACACTAACACACCACAGACGGCCCACGTCTGTCATCTCTTTGATGACAGCGCAGGCAGCAGAGTGTGACGTGTCACTGGGAGGGCGCCGCTGCAGGTCTGATCGACAGAGCGGCGCTGGCCTGGCAATGTTACTAGGAACAGAGCTGGCCAAGACAGTAAATTCAGGAGGGTGGGTTGGTGGGCGGGCAGAGCGGAGAGGAATGTACCGCCATGAGCGCTGCACATCTCCAGCCGCTGTATGGCTGTTTGGCTCTCTGCCTCATCCCGCAGTGCAAGGGGACAGTCTAAGGCAGCTAGTGACCCGCCCCTCGCAAACGACCCGCCCCTAGGCACGTGCCTACAGTGCCTAATGGCAAATCCGGCCCTGTGCGTGTGCCTCCCTCTGTATAGTGTCTCTATTGAGTAGTCCCCGCATCCTCCTCCTCTCCGATCAATAGAGCAGTGAGTCACCGCTGACTCTTCTCTCCTCCACTCATCAAGCTGCGCCCCTGCTTCTCCATTAGCCACTGGGTAAAGTGTTTACCTCATGTGGCCACACCCCTCCTTTAACTCCGCCCCCGCCAGTCAACTCAAGCACTCTGGCGTAGAGATGGGAAGTTCGGATCTTTTCAATGATCCGGATGATTCGAATCGGATCATTGAAGAGATCCGGATCTTTGATCCGAATCTCGGATCATTTTACTACAGGAAGCATTCGGGGTGAAATGAACAGCAGGACAGGTCTGTGGACAGGAGAAGGGGAGGGGGGTGGACACACAGAGAAGGGGAGAAGATGGACAGAGGGCAGGGAGTGGACAGAGAAGGGAGGAGGGACGAGCAGAGAGCAGAAATGTTTGCACGTAATACCCACATTTATGCTTTACATATATTTCACCTATATGTTCATCTGTACACTTTGAAAGAAAAGGTCGCACAGTGAAAGAAAGCATTCCCAGAAGATAAGTGCAGCTGTTTAGTGCCCAGTGCAGGAGGATCATATTGCCTTTCAATCACAGTGTCTGCAAAGTTACTGAGCTGTGCTGAGCCAAAAGCTTCCAATGTGATCACTGTGCAGCACCACGGAACAGCCAGCCTATAATGGGCAGCACGTTATAGCCAGTATGCAGAGCTGGGACAAGGTCCTCCAGCACCCAAGGCTGAGACACCAAAGTGCGCCCCTCCATCCCTCCGCCCCAGCCGTCACACACTGATTGCTACTAGACTATGAGGTGCCCCAGCGCCCCCAACCTCCCCAATACCTTAATCTCTAGTTATCTGACTTGCAGTCACTGCCATGTATCCCCTTTTTCTATTTCTTTCTGCTTCAAACACAATTGGGAATGACAACTGAATGAATTGTGCGCCCCCTCCTACACTGCGCCCTGAGGCTGGAGCCTCTCCAGCCTCTGCCTCGGCCCGGCCCTGCCAGTATGTGTGCTCTACACACATCTGGCAGTGGCACCGATGCCCCCTCTCTCTCATCTACCTGTCTCCCTGCAAGGCTGCCTCCCATCCAACAGAGCGATCCCTGCTTCCAGGACCCCGCTGCCCGCTGAGAGGGGGCGTGTTGCTCCTGGCCCCGCCCCTTTTGTGATCCGAATCGTTCATTTTGATGATTCGGATGATCGACTCATAAAATAGATTCGGATCAAAGATCCGAATCGTTCATGATCCGGACAACACTACTCTGGCGCTGTATTTGAAATGTCTGATGACAGTGACAGTCCCCGTTCCTGTTGTGAGCAGCTTCCCTGTCTGTGTCTGCAGAGTGCAGACTGCAGGTCTGAACCCTTTCATGTAATGGGATGTGCTGTGTGGGGGAGGGGGAGAACGATCAAGAAGGAGAGCTTCTGTGCAGAGAAGGGGGAGGCTGCAGCTGAAGGATGTACCCAGGGAGAAAGGAAACTCCAGTCCCAGGACACACCACATCTTTCTACTCGGTGAGTAAAAGCAGGCTGACAACTGTCTGCTGTACGGGATGGCCAGGCACTCCTCATTAATCACTGGCTATTCAATGATTGTTCCAGTCTGCACTATAATCTGATAAAGCATTATATATAGGGGAAGAGAGACTGGGCATCAGTGTCATCTGTTTAGCAGTATATACTGTGTGCTGCAGTTGTGTTATGCCTTGATGCAATTTGAAAGAAGCTGGGTCCTTGTTATAGGAGCCCAATATGTGAGCATTTTATCCATTCTTGCAACCTGTAATATATTAGTAAAGTATAGCATCTTATTTCACATATACAGATCTGCTGTTTGTTTGGGTGTCATGGTAACGGTCACCAGTCAATGATATTCTTGAGCACTGGGGGGACGCTTAAAGAGAACCAGAGACAATCTAAAGAAAAGATTGTATACATACCTGGGGCTTCCTCCAGCCCCATACGCACGGATCGATCCCACACCGCCGTCCTCCGCTGCCCGCAGCTATGAGAACCGGCTCCCCGCTCTGGCGTCAGTCGGAGCCAGTCTGAGCGTAAGGGAAGTGCGCTGTTTGCATATCTCTGCAGCAGCCGCTGGAGAGATACGTAGAAGGCGCACTTCTCCTGTGTAGCCCAGCTCCGATGACGTCAGTGACGGGAGCTGGTTCTCGTAGTTGCAGGCAAAGGAGGATAGCGGCATGGGAGCGAGCTGTGCATATGGGGCTGGAGGAAGCCCCAGGTATGTATAAAATATTTTCTTTAGATTGCCTCTGGTTCCCTTTAAACCAGACCTGAAAATGTAAAAAAAAAAAGTTTCACTTATCTGGGGCTTCTACCAGCTCCCTGCAGCCATCCTGTGCCACGCAGGTCCCCAACGTTCCTAGCGGTGCAGTTTTGGTTTTGCCAACTTAGAAGTCGACGTCCACTGCGCTTGTGGGGCCCTGGCTGCACAGGTCCTCATTCGCTCCAGTCACTGGAAGCGTCCTCTGTGCGGACAGAGTACGGGAAAATCACTACTGTGCAGGATGCTTCTGGCTGCAGGAGTGAACGAGGACCTGTGCACCCAGGGCAGGAGCAGCGAACGGTGACTCTACAAACCGAAACTGTGCCGCAGTGGGAGAACAGAGGATCATTGAGGACTGGCACGAGACAGGTTCACTTTAAGCAGTTGACCAACAGGATAGCAAGCACTGAGGATTACAGTTTTACATTTGTTTTTCCCATGGTGGAGGGGTTACTTCTGGCTGCAGCTGCTGCTACTACCGTCTTTCCCCTAAAGTAAAACATCCTCTGATTATAAGGCCTAGCTGCAATTTCATGCCTTCTCTGTATATAAGGCATCCTCCGAATATAAGGCCTAGCCCCAAAGCCACACATCCCCAGCCGCAGAACACATATCCCACCCCCCCAGACTGTCTCTTGGCTCCCCTGTTTTAAGTGCCCCCCCCCCCCCTTCCGACCCGTGTTGCCGCTCTGTCCCGCTTGCTTGTCTGGGTCTCTGCTCCCCGTGCATTGTGTCCCCCCTCCCTTCCGACCCCTGTGGCCGCTCTGTCCTGCCCCCTTGTCGGTGTCCCCCGCTCTCCTTGCACGCTAAATGTAATGGCAGCCAGCGTGTCTTACTGTAGCCATGCTGCCCGGAGATCTCTGGCGTCCTCACTTCTCCCTCTAGTAACCGGCGCTTGTGTAGATGACGTCATCTACACAAGCGCCGGTTACTAGAGGGAAGAAGACAGGACGCCAGAGATCTCCGGGCAGCATGGCTACAGTAAGACACGCTGGCTGCCATTACATTTAGCGTGCACGGAGAGCGGGGGACACCGACAAGGGGGCAGGACAGAGCGGCCACAGGGGTCGGAAGGGAGGGGGGACACAATGCACGGGGAGCAGAGACCCAGACAAGCAAGCGGGACAGAGCGGCAACACGGGTCGGAAGGGGGGGGGGGGCACTTAAAACAGGGGAGCAGAGACACAGGCGAACAGAAGGGGACACATCATGCAGTGCCGATCAGGCACTTGTCATGTCATCCTTGCACACAGCAGGTTTATCATCTGTGTGCAGGGATGACATGACAGGTGCCTGATTGGCACTGTGACATTACAATGAGCAGCAAGCAGAGGTGGCCAGCATGGGACATATCATGCAGTGCCAATATAAGACATCCCCTGAAAATAAGCCCTAGCACACTTTTTGGAGCAAAAATTAATATAAGACAGTGTCTTATTTTCGGGGAAACACGGTACCATCTCAAACTGAGGCCAGTTGAAAGTGTTTGTAAACTCCTAGCAGTTCTGTTGTATAGGCAAATCATTAGGTTTAGCTTTTTTTCTGTCTATAGCCAAGTAGCTTAGATTCTAAGCCTTTGGCAGGGTTCTTCCTTATCTCGTAATTCAACATACTCATGTGCTCCTTTTCTATGACTGCTATTACTGGGCCCACCTAACCAGCCCAAAATTGCATGATCACGTATTCTCTACCCTGTTTGCCTTGTATAGCCTTTACTACGTTGTATAACCCTGTTATGTCTGCCATCCTTTTGAATCATTGTATTTATTTATTGCCCAGCACTGCGTAATATGTTGGCACTTTATAAATGCAATTAATTATAATTGTATGGAAAATTAGTTTGTTAAATAGAATACTCTTCATTCTGGACGACTCTGTGCTTTTGAGATTAAAGGATACCCGAGGTGACATGTGACATGAGGAGACAGACATGTGTATGTACAGTGCCTAGCACACAAATATCTATGCTGTGTTCCTTTTCTTCTCTCTCTGCCTGAAAGAGTTAAATATCAGGTATGTAAGTGGCTGACTCAGTCCTGACTCAGACAGGAAGTGACTACAGTGTGACCCTCACTGATAAGAAATTCCAACTATAAAACACTTTCCTAGCAGAGGATGGCTTCTGAGAGCAGGAAGGAGATAAAAGGGTCAATAGTTCATAAATGTTAGCTCTGGTATACTTCAAAGAATGTGTCATTGAGCAAAAACAACAGTTAAAACTTAAAAAAAAGCAGATTTAAACATAAAATAAAACTGTGGAATATTTTAAAAAGTCATTTTTAGGAGAAGGAAGATAGATATTTCATTAGTTTATTTTCGCTTTGAGTGTCTTTTAAAGGATAGCCAAGCTGAAAATGTATATACAATAGGGGTCTATACATACTTAATTTTTAGGGTTATCCACACCAGGATCACTGCCTCCATTGCCTCAGCCATGCTCCATTTACATGCAATCAGTCTTGGACTAGGCCCCCGTCCACAAGTACCGGTAGTTGGTGACCTCTAAACCAGATCACGAAGGCAGTGGCAGCCCTGCCAAAGTGGTGTCCAAGAATAAACTATTCATGCGTAGTTGAAGAATATTTGCTTCAACCCCAGTTCGGGTCTAGACTGGGAATGACTGCAGGGAAACGAAGTCTGGCAGGGGAAAATGGAAGCAGCAATCCTGGTGTGGATATAGGATCCTTTTATTGATGAAATTTCAGCTCTTATATCCTTTAAAGGGAAGGTTCAGGGAAACCTTTAAAAAAATAAAAATCCATATCCACTTACCTGGGGCTTCCTCCAGCCCGTGGCAGGCAGGAGGTGCCCTCGCCGCCGCTCCAGAGGCTTCTGGTCGTCTTCGGTGGCCGACCCGACCTGGCCAGGCCAGCTGCCAGGTCGGGCTCTTCTGCGCTCCAAGGACGGGCTCTTCTGCGTCCCACGCGGGCGCGCTGACGTCATCGGACGTCCTCCGGGCTTTACTGCGCAGGCGCAGTAGTTCTGCGCCTGCGCAGTAAAGCCCGGAGGACGTCCGATGACGTCAGCGCGCCCGCGTGGGACGCAGAAGAGACCGTCCTTGGAGCGCAGAAGAGCCCGACCTAGCAGCCGGCCTGGCCAGGTCGGGTCGCCACCGAAGACGACCGGAAGCCTCTGGAGCGGCGGCAAGGGCACCTCCTGCCTGCCACGGGCTGAAGGAAGCCCCAGGTAAGTGGATATGGATTTTTATTTTTTTAAAGGTTTCCCTGAACCTTCCCTTTAAGGATAAGCCCCATCTACACCATACGATTCTTTGTGCAATTTGATTATGATTCTATTTACGATCCGATTAAATCTGACATGTCCGATCAGGATTCGATTCGATTAATTTCAATTTGCCATTGTTTTGCAATGGCAAATCGAATTGAATCGAATCCCGATTGGACATGTCGGATTTAATTGGATCGTAAATAGAATCATAATCGAATCGCACAAAGAATCGTATCGTGTAGATGTGGCTTGACTGACCACGGGTGATTGCCTGGTGCCCCCTAATGCCCTATCCTCAAGAGGGTTGTAGTTTGGCTGCAAAAAGTAGTGTTGGGAGTGGGCTAGGAGTAGGTTTTGCACCAACTATGGTTACTTAAAGAGAATCTGTATTGTTAAAATCGCACAAAAGTAAACATACCAGTGCGTTAGGGGACATCTTCTATTACCCTCTGTCACAATTTCGCCGCTCCCCGCCGCATTAAAAGTGGTTAAAAACAGTTTTAAAAAGTTTGTTTATAAACAAACAAAATGGCCACCAAAACAGGAAGTAGGTTGATGTACAGTATGTCCACACATAGAAAATACATCCATACACAAGCAGGCTGTATACAGCCTTCCTTTTGAATCTCAAGAGATCATTTGTGTGTTTCTTTCCCCCTGCATCTCTCATGCACTGAAGTTTCAGGCTGCTCTTTTCTTCCTGCAAACAGCTTTGCCCTTGTCTGTAATTCCTCACTATGTGAAAGCCCAGCCAGCTCAGAGGACGATTTATCCAGCTTGTAAAAGATAAGAGAGAAGAGAGAAGCTGCTCTAATCTAAATAACACACAGGCAGTGTGTATATAGGGGCCTGGAAGGGGGAGTTCATAGCAGAACCACAACACTGAAGAACTTGGCAGCCTTCCAGACACAGGCTGACAAGTCTGACAAGAGAGAGATAAGTTGATTTATTACAGAGACTGTGATAGTACAAAGTGCTGCAGTAAGCCAGAACACAATCGAATAGGTTTTGGAACTTGTAGGATGATAAAAAACAGGATGCAATTTTTGTTACGGAGTCTCTTTAAGTCTGGCCACCAAACTGCAGAGAGGGGCGCAGCCCCAATCAGCTGGGGGGGGGGGGGGCACAGGTTTCCTTGCCTGGAGTGACAAAAAGGCTAGAGGCGCCCCTGTGGCTACCTATACTGGGGGCACCTATACCTGGCTACCTATACTGGGGCACCTATACCTGGCTACCTATACTGGGTATACCTGTACCTGGCTACCTATACTGGGACACCTAAGGCTCGTGTCACCACACTAGGGAGAGAGAGCAAACATTGGAAATGCAAATAATTTAAGTGCTTCACAATCATCACACTGTCTGGAAGCTGAGGGGAATCAGTCAAGTATACTCACGTTTGTAGTGACTTGGCTTCCTCTCACTTCCTGTATTATCACCAGTGACAGGAAGTGACCGAGTCACTCTGACAGTAATATTAAAGATCAGGCAAAGGTCAAAAATTGGATGATGGATGGTCAGCAAGATGCTAATAAAATCACAAGGTGATAGAGATTTCATGCAAATGTATGTAGATTGTAAATTGGACTAATCAAATGCAGTATCTGCAGGGTTTGACTGGTCATTATCCAAGCTGAATCAATTTTCATAAAATTAGCATACCGTAACATTTCCATCAAATTGGCATTTTTTTTGCAGTTTTTTTTAGCTTTTATTAAGGTCTGTGCTAGCTCTGGGAAGATTCACCCACTTCCTGTTTTGCCGCCAGCCACAGGAAGTGAGTGAATCAGGCAGAATTCAGAGTGGCTAATGGCAGAATGTGGAACTCTGGGCTCTGTCATTAGAATGCTGCAGCGACGGTAGCGGACATAAAATCCTCGGTGAAATTGTCTTGGGTTTCGCTATTTTTATGGCGTCTTTATTTTCAGATGCAATTAACTCTGCAAAGCGCACCCATTTATAAGACTTAACAGTCATTGAATTGAGCTGTTATCTGCAGTGTGTCGGCAATTGTAAACAAGCAGCGCATTGTCAAGTTTGCAAAAAGGCTTTTTTTTTTTAATGTTTTGTGATGTGCTTCTAGGAGTTGGTTCAGTTTGCAGTTAATTGCTTTTAGCTCCCTATCATTGCTAATGGCTTATTATTTCTGTAGGATTGTTAGTTATGTTGATATTCTGTGTTTTTCCCTTTATTTAAAAGATGGGTTTTGTTGTGATTGATTTTTTTGACCTGTAGTTAACTGCTTTAAGCTTTGTACACGTGCTTAATTAATGTCACCTTTAACAATCATTGATTGATCATTCTATCCATATGTAGGAATATGAGCGCTGTACAGACATGCTTCTGAGCTAAAACTGAGCAGCATGTACTGTTCAATAGAGAGGAGAAGGGGAGGCGGGGGGGGGGGGGGGGGTTGTGTGAAGAACAAAGAGGAGTCCTGATACACAGAGAACAAAAGAAAGCAATGCACTCATTCATTGTTTATCATTTATGCAGACATCAAACCAACAAATGTTGATCTCTCAGCCAGAGATCTCTTTGTACTGTATTTGTAATAAAATGGCATTTTATGTGATTGGATTTAAATTAGCTATAACAAAGAATTTTTTTTTTAGTTTGAAGATTACTGTATGATTGCTGTAATGATTATGCTGCTGTGTATCTTTCAGAGCAGAGAGGACATTCTGAGTTCAGGTCCGTTTAAGGATAGTCCTCCCCAAACCCCCCCCCCCCCTCTCCATGCAGCCCCTACTGCATGCCCCAACAGGTAGTAACTGGACCCCCTCCCCGAGCACCCACCTTAATGTAAAATAAAAATCTAGGCAATAATGGCCGGCTGATCCCCCCCAGTCATGTGCGCATTGTTTAGTGCTGCACAATCAAGCAGGTGGCCGTTATCCCCCCAGTGCGCCGCCAGAATGTCTGGCAGCTTTGATGTGTCTGCTCTCTGTATCTCTTTGATGTGGCTGTGTCTCTCCCCCCACCCCTCCCCGAGTGTCTCTGCAGATGTGTGCGTAGTAAAGCGGCTTCATTTGCTTACCGCCGAGCCGCCGACATTCCTCCGTAACTAATGTCCGTAGAGGTCTCGTCTCTCTGATACTTGCATCACGCAAGGCGCCACTAGAGGGCATCCTAGAGACGAGGCCTCTACGGACCTCAGTTACGGAGGAATGTCGGCGGCTCGGCTGGGGGGGGGATCACTACATACATGGCTCGCATACAAGCCGACCCCCCAACTTTTGGCCCACTTTTTGGGGGTCAAAAATTCAGCTTGTATGCGAGTATATATGGTACCACTTGTTGTTTTCCCAATTTGTACAGCACCATGGAATATGTTGACACTTTGTAAATCAATAATAATAATAATTCTCGCCCAAGACTGATTGTTTCAGTCAAGATTTCTCCAGCGTGTGGCTGAAGATTTAGGCATTAGCTATATCCTTGAAGGTACCGCTACAGGGGTGTGGAGGAGAAAGGGGGAGGTGGGGTAATCTTTGTTACCCTGCTTCCCCCCAATACAGGCTCCCAAGCCCCTCCAAAGCAGCAGTTGTGGCCACATGTGTTATGTGTGTGGAGAGTCATGGCGGACACACTATAATTAGGGGTCATCGTGCCCACTTTTGGGTGGGGAGAGTCATGGAGTACACAGTGTAATAAGAGGGTCATCATTGCCGTACTTGTCCAGGGTGGGGAGAGTCATGGTGACCACACTTGTTATGGGTGGGGAGAGTCAAGTTGGACACACTGTAATGAGGGGTCATGGTTGACATACTTGTTATAGGTGGGAAGAGTCATGGTGGACACACTGTAATAAGAGGGTCATCATTGCCGTACTTGTTCTGGGTGGGGAGAGTCATGGTGACCACACTTGTTATGGGTGGGGAGAGTCAAGTTGGACACACTGTAATGAGGGGTCATGGTTGACATACTTGTTGTAGGTGGGAAGAGTCATGGTGGATGCACTGTAATGAGGGGTCAGGGTGACCTTACTTATTATGGGTGGGGAGAACCATGGTGGATGTCCTGTAATGAGGGGTCATGGTGGACATACTTGTAATGGGTAGGGAGAATCATGTTGGACACACTGTAATGAGGGGTCAGGGTGACCTTCCTTGTTATGGGTGGGGAGAGTCATGGTGGATGTCTTGTAATGAAGAGTCATGGTGGACATACTTGTTATGGGTGGGGAGAGTCATGGTGAATTGCGTAATCACCTAATTATGATCCATATTTGCATTGATGCACAAAATTAATTATAATTTGAACATTTACAAAATAGGTTGAATGTTTTATTGCCTAATAAGTGTCCCAGAGTTAGAAAAAAGGTCAATAGTTCATGTATTTTTATATCTATATCTATAGTTGTATTCTGCCAGGAAAACTTTTATAGCTGTAATTTGCTTATTATCAGTGATGTTAACTATATTCCCGACAAAGTACTGACAAGACAGAAGCGGTCACTTTCATGCCTAGAAATTAACTCTTTCAGGCACAAAAAAAAAAACACAAAAAAACCCCCCCACAATTAAAACAGCCTGTTACACTTTAAAATGTCCCTGCTGAAGGGCCATGTAACCTAAAAGATATACAATGTGAATGTGACATTTTTATATTCCAAATGTCATTACAATGGATTTTATAAAGCATCTTTTAAATATTTTTAAAAAGTTTATCTGCTAAATCGGATAACTCTCAGCTTCAGGGACTGACACAGAAGTGCTACTGGGAATAGTTTAAAACTTTAACAGCTTTGTCAATAGAAACAATAGAAAACTTTGCAATTATTTGCTTAGTTGGCATTTCAGTTTTCTTTTGAAGGCGTACCTGGACAGGAATGGCACCAGTGACACTCTTTAGGCTATAAAAGTGACATTGTTTAGGTCTCAGACTTCCTAATGCTTCCAAAGTTGACATCTCCAAACCCAGTGAGACCTTGAAAATCTGCCGATGTCCACAAATAACATGGCACTCCAAAATTAAGGTCAATATATTTCAGAGACACATAAAGAAAACACAGCAAATGGGTTTGCTAAAAATAAAAGTTCTTACCTTCTTGTCTTGGTACAGAAAGGGTAAAGCACATTTTTTGTACATGTTCTTGCTTATTGCTTACTTTAATATCCAGAACAGACTCATGAAAAGAAGAGGAAAAATACTTTTTTTCCCCTTAAATGTTATCAGTGTTTTTGTAAACACGTAACAAAGATATGCATACTTTACCTGTAGATAAGAACTTCATCATCTGAGCAATTGTACTGAAGTTGGTACATTTTAACTTTTGGGGCTGACTTGCTTACTGACCACTTAACCAAGGCGGTGGTAGTTGTCACTTCCGACACTACAACAGCCTTCTCTGGTTGAGTCTTTACTTCTCCTCTGTTGGATTTGCTAGAGCTGGTGATGTCAGAAAGCCTTGATTTAGGTGGAGCCGTCCGACCCGTGCCGTTGCTGAGATGTGGCAACTGGACAATGGACAACTCAATAGGGGCCGTCAACTCACCAGCAGCATTGGCTGCTATGCAGGTAAAGGTTCCATAATCCTTTGATGTGGTTATTAAAATATCTAGCGTGCCATTGTCATAGATTGCTGTCCTTGAGGAATTACCAATCAGGCGACCATCAGGAGCAACCCAATGGATGACTGGAGCAGGATCCCCAATGGCTTTACATTTCAGAGAGGCAGTTTGTCCCTCAAGGACAAGCAACTTCTGAGTGTGCTGTGTAATCAGTGGTGGTTCACAAATAAATTCCTCTTCTCTAACATACCAAAAATACCTTCCCTTTAAAGCAGGGGGTGAAGCACATGTCTCCATATCATCTTCTCTCTCGAGTCTCCGTAGCCACAGTAGTTCACAATTACAGTGGAGTGGGTTCCCACCAAAACTCAGGGATAAGGGAGGAAAAAAAGGTGTTGCAGAAGTCGTTGATTGTTGAGATCTTCCAAATATGGGATCAGGAGGTAGTTTTTGTAGCCTGTTCGAAGTAAGATCTAGCCTGGCCAATTTATACAGGTCCTGAAATGTGCCCTCTGTAATGTAAGATAAAAGATTGTGGTCCAGACTTAGTTGATGCAGATTGATCATCCTTCTTATGGCATCCCAAGGCATACTTCTGAGATTATTGTAGGAAAGGTCAAGGTCTTCCAGTGTTTGTAAAATATCTTCAAAAGCATCCTCCGAGATACTGCTCAGTTGGTTATTGTTCATAATCAGGTGCTGGAGATTGATTAGCCCCCTGAAAATGTCATCTCCAACGTTAGATAACCTGTTAGCATCCAAATGCAAAGACCGAAGGCTCTCCAGGTCCAAAAAGGAAAATGGTTGGATATAACTGATGGTGTTTCTAGACAAAGTCAAGTCAACAAGACCAGTCATGTTGGCAAAGTCTTGCCGATGGATACTTATAATAAAATTGCCCCCGAGTCGAAGTTCAACTGTCCTTCGGTCAATGTCTAGTGGTACAAAAAGTAGACCTTTTGAAGGACACAAAGTTCCAAGAGATTCGGACAAGTTTTGACAGACACAATATTTCGGACATGAGTTGACCATAACTGCCATTCCAAACACCAGAAGACTGCAAAGGATTTTTTCCATTGTAAGTCAGACAGAGATACCTGCAAAGAGAAATAACAGTTTTACCACCATGAAGTAAATGACTTTGTTATCATTCATACATATGCACTTAATTATACAAGTTACAGAGAGTGACTTTTTATTCCTGAGTGGGGTCGAGTCTAATCTCCCCACCTGTCTTTACAGTGGTTGCCTGGATATTAACCCTGGTTTGTGAGTATATTTGTATTAGATTTTTTATCATATTCATCTTGTTGCCAGTACATACTGCACCATACTGGGCCCTCATTGTCTTTTCTTTGTGTCTTCTTTTTCTGTGTTTACTTACTTTATACATTTTGTGCGTAGGCGTTATCTATGATTTACTGTTGCGTGCTGGCCAGACAGGCTTTCCAGAAAAACAATGTCTCCCCTAAGAATTTTCACTGTTTACGTTACTATATACAAATATCAAAATAATAAACAAATCCGCCAATGTAACCTTTGAACTCTTACATGGGGGAGAGATAGCGTACTAATCTACAAAACGCGTTGGCCTTAATAACTCAATAAGTATTTATGGATGATTACCTAAAGTAACCTCATTAGAGATGCAAGTTTTTCACTTGGCTTCCCTTTTATATCCTTATTTTATACATTTAAGTGCCTCGTTTCATCTGATTTGTATACTTGTGCGTAGGTGTTATTTATGATTTACCTTCACTTTAATGTCAAACAGGGAACCCAACAACACAATGTGACTACTAAGAAGAGTCTTCAGGGTGAGTACACTATACTCTATACAAATAGGACGCCGACGTGTTTAGAAACCCTCCAATGTTACCTTGAACGTTTATACGCGTGACAGAAAACAGAGGGATGCTCGGAAAACGATTGTGGTGATCTGTATTTAATGAAAAACAATGCAGCATGTGGAGGTGGAAAGAAACGTTGTTTCACAACAGATACAGCAAAACATGTCGAAATGGAACCAGGGATGTTAAAGTCAAGAAGCCCTACAACAGAGTGAATGAAAAATACGATTTTTTTTCACATCAGTTCAAGAGCCGTTCAACAGATATCTACCAAGGTCGAAGCAAACCTGAAGTGAAAAACAACAACAACGTATGATATAATAAATTGTATGTATAGTATGGATAATGAATGGAACATTAGTAACAAAGAAAGAGTAATTTTATTCTCAGTAATATAGTTTACATCATTTTGTCATATTTGCAGTTTAGAAACCACACTCTTTATTTTAAGCTATAGAACAAAGTAGAAATAATGACACTTTGATTTGAACTTATCTCAAGCTGTCTCTCACTGTTTCTTGTCTGTTTAAGCGTTTCAGAAAACAGAACTGCATTCGACCTTCGACCCAGTGGGTCCAATAGCTCAGAGAAGCTCTTTTGCATAGATAACAAATCAAGTTTTTTTTTTAAACTCTTCCTGTACTGGAAAACAACAAGACTTTTTCTTTGCTACTAATGTTATATTCCTTAGCTGTACTATACATACATTTCATTATCTCATAAGTTTTTTTTCGCTGTTATTTTACATCAGTCCCTAATAGCTTCCTGATTTATAATAACAATTTTAATGCAGTGTTTGGTCCATAGAAGAGATATGTGTTTCATCTTCGCTGTTTCAATGCTGTATACAATAAACTCCAGATCATTATACCACTGTGCTCTGGGAACATCTCCATTCCACCTCTACCCTTTACTCCTTGCAACCTGTAATTTCTTTTTCTGTGTGAAGGCTGTAGTTGCATATCTGTGATCTACACTCAGGTCTGGACAATGGTCTATGCATAGCACTTCCTGTTGCTCTTTGTGCACAGGAAGTGGGAGGAGCATCACAAGAATAGTAAAGACAACACAGAGCAATGGTCAGAGCCAGTCTATGGATGGGTAGAAATTATGTAAGTAATACTCAGAGGAATAAAGAGACATTATAGATTATGGTAACTGGTACAGTGCACACAGTATTTTTATTATTATTTTTTTATTATTATTTAGTATTTATATAGCGCCGACATATTACGCAGCGCTGTACAGTGTATATATATATCTTGTCACTAACTGTCCGTCAAAGGAGTTCACAATCTAATCCCTACCATTTCCGTATGTCTTTATTATGTAGTGTAAGTACTGTAGTCTAGAGCCAATTTTTTTAGGGGGAGCCAATTAACTTATCCGTATGTTTTTGGAATGTGGGAGGAAACCGGAGTGCCTGGAGGAAACCCACGCAGACACGGAGAGAACATACAAACTTTTTGCAGATAGTGCCCTGGCTGGGATTCGAACCAGGGACCCAGCGCTGCAAGGCGAGAGAGCTAACCACTACGCCACCGTGCTACCCAGTATACAAAATAAAGTGATGTTGAGCTAAACAAAGGCGATAAGTAGCCAGGGGGGATCTATTCGGGGGGGAAGGGGTGGCAATTTAGGTGGACTCAGTGCTGCATTACTAACTAGAATCTAATTTGCAAGTGGTATAAGTGTGATATACACTCACCTAAAGGATTATTAGGAGCACCTGTTCAATTTCTCATTAATGCAGTTATCTAATCAACCAATCACATGGCAGTTGCTTCAATGCATTGAGGGGTGTGGTCCTGTTCAAGACAATCTGCTGAACTCCAAACTGAATGTCAGAATGGGAAAGAAAGGTGATTTAAGCAATTTTGAGCGTGGCATGGTTGTTGGTGCAAGACGGCCCGGTCTGAGTATTTCACAATCTGCTCAGTTACTGGGATTTTCATGCACAACCATTTCTAGGGTTTACAAAGAATGGTGTGAAATAGGAAAACATCCAGAATGTAGCAGTCCTGTGGGCGAAAATGACTTGTTGATGCTAGAGGTCAGAGGAGAATGAGCCGATTGATTCAAGCTGATAGAAGAGTAACATTGATTGAAATAACCACTCGTTACTACCGAGGTATGCAGCAAAGCATTGGACAGTTGAAGACTGGAAAAGTGTTGCCTGGTCTGATGAGCCTCGATAGAGTCAGAATTTGGCCTAAACAGAATGAGAACATGGATCCATCATGCCTTGTTACCACTGTGCAGGCTGCTGGTAGTGGTGGTGGTGGTGGTGTAATGGTGTGCGGGATTTTTTCTTGGCACACTTTAGGCCTCTTAGTGCCAATTGGGCATTGTTTAAATGCCACGGGCTACATGAGCATTGTTTCTGACCATGTCCATCCCTTCATGACCACCATGTTCCCATCCTCTATGTTTTATAATCCTTTAAAACTGCCTGTTATTGCCTTTATTTGATCTATACCACGCCCTTCTTATATAAAATGTCTTCATCTGGAAGTGAATGGCTGCTGGCACTCCGGAGTTCACAGCCGTATCACTGGGGGTGAGGATTAACAGATTTTCAAACGCCACCTTGACAATATTGCAGACACTGCATGCTCATGATAAATTAGCGAAATTAAGCTTTAAGGATCAGCTTCAAAAATATAAAAAGACTGTTGAATCAGGCACTGCAGTTAATCCTGTTTTAATAGTGTTTTCAGTGTGAAAGAAATCACCACTTGTTTAAAAATTCTTGCATTCAAAAAGGCAGGTACAAAAAGTCATGTGCAAACATCTTGTGCATTCAAACAACTGCATGAAGAGAATGTCCTACCATATCAGAGGGTGGCTGTGGTGGTTGCAGGGCAAAAACGGTAGCCTAAAGGCCGTTTCGCACGGCGGTGCTTCTTCCAAGGCTAATCCACGTGTGCGAAATGGCCGTTAGGCTACCGTATTTGGCCTGCACCCACCACTGCCACCCTCTGATATGGTAGGACATTCTCTTCATGCAGTTGTTTGAATGCACAAGATGTTTGCACATGACTTTTTGTACCTGCCTTTTTGAATGCAAGAATTTTTAAACAAGTGGTGATTTCTTTCACACTGAAAACACTATTAAAACAGGATTAACTGCAGTGCCTGATTCAACAGTCTTTTTTCTTTTTGATGCTGATAAAATGTCTTAAAGTGGAACTTTAGCGAATAGGTGAAAAAAATAATGCAATATTTTACAAAGTGAGAGGTTAAAAATAAGAAGAGATCAAGAAATGATTTATATTCACCATGTAATTTGTTCATATCGTTTGATCCACAATCAGCCTGCATTTCATCATTTTTAGTACTGGCAAACATGAAAAAAAAAACTACTGCCGTTATGTATAACCACACCCACTAACAATGCGATAGGCTAAAATGTTTTTTTTAAAATGTATATATAGATATACATATGCATTGAAGGAAATACGGGTTGCTTGGCAGTTTGAAAAATTTCCCACAATGCAATAAAACTCACAGACAGGAAACTGTCTGGATCTGGGTCCTGACATCACCAGGGGATGGGTTTCACAACAGTATCAGCCATAAGACCCACTGATGATCTATTTAAGAAAAGCTAAAGATTTACCATGGGAAAAGGGGGGTATCAGCTATGGATTTTGGGATGAAGTTCAATCCTTGGTTACAGTTCCTCTTTAAGGACATCTTTATCATTTTCTGTGTCCTCTCAAGGGTTTCAAAAGAAGAAAACACGACATTGGCAAGGATAAAATGGCCTTGAGAACCAATACAGCATAAGAATAATGATAACATTTTTTTTAACCTACTGGAGGGAAAGGAGAAGAAAAGCTACAAAAAATAAGTGAACAGAAATGTGTGCTTATGTTGGCATTTGAAGACAAAGTACAATACATCTGTAGTTTCTAAGAATCCCTCAGACATTTCTACATTACCTACAGCTTGTGGGCGAATACCTGGGGATTGTGTTTCCTCAGATCCTGCTATTGAAGAGGAAACTCGGCGACGGCAGCGGCACAAATGAGAATTCCGCAGCCCTCTTATTTGAATTCTCCCTGTGACAGGCCTGGTTGCTTTGAGGCAGAGAAGAGCGAAGATGGAATCCGGCTGAGAGCGAAAACGACATGAGCGCCTGGAATCCATTGTGGCGGGCTTAACCCCAGCCTCGCTTTTCAGGCAGAAAATTTGATGCCAATTATCATCTCATTTAGGCCGTCGTTAAAAGGCTTGAGAAAAAAAATGGCGGGTTCTAATAATTCTGCAATTATTTTCGTGGGCGAAAAAATCTATACCTTAAGAAATGCCGCTAAGCTGATCCAATGCAAAATCGGACCATTGAACTCTTTGTGGCGGTAAAATTCCTGCAATTTACGGCCAAGCTGGCGCGGGTCGGGACGTTTGCAGGCATATATTACCTTGTTGCCTGATGGGTGACATGGGAGCTCCGCCAGGCCTAATTGGCTGCCATGTTTATGAGCTGTAAATCTTGCTGATTGATACAAGCTATTGTATAGGTTTTATATTGTAATAAAAATAATTCGTATTTGTGCAAGGAGTGGGAAGGGGGTGTCACTGCAGAGTGCAATTAGACTGCGGTCCTGTGCTACATGCTGCTTTTCATGGGAAAATTGCCACAAAATAACAATATAGCTCAAACTAAAATTATTGTTAATAATATTAATAACAGTAATAATATCAATAATATGCTAAAGAAGTAGGCTAACCTTACAAAGTCATGAATGCTAGAAAACGGCAATCTTGTTCAAATGTGCGTATGTGTTTGCAGTGTTGTTCACAATGAAATGCTACGTACAGTTTTAGCAATGCTCAGTTTGGGCACCAGGAACGGCCAATAAGCAGAGTAACAAAAAAATAACCTTTACCGATGCTCTATTGGCACGTCTGAGTTTCTGGCCATTCTCCACTATTGATTGGCCATTTGATCCTACTATTGTTCCTGATGCCAAGTTGCCTACCTCTCCCCTAACATATACTACTTTGTGAAGTCTAACCCTAACCTCCAACATAAGCTCTCTCATACTTTACTCTAACCTCCTCCCAACATAAGCTATTTCCTTACACCTTACCCTAACCTCCCTGCAACATAAGCTCTCTCCTGATACCTTACCCTAATGTCCCCCCAACATAAGCTCTACTCCTGACACCTTACTCTAACCTCCCCTGAACATACGCTCTCTCCTGATACCTTTCCCTAACCTCCTCTAAATATCAACTCTCTCCTGACACCTTATCCTAACCTCCCTCCAACATAAGCTCTCCTGATACCTTACCCTTATCTCTCCCAAACATAAGCTCTCTCCTGACACCTTACCCTAACCTCCCCACAACATAAGCTCTCTCTTTCGCACGATCGCGGACTTTTGCGCGCACAATTTGCCGTGAATCGCGGCAAATTGCACGCGCAAAAGTCCGCGAAAAAGTTTGCACCGCTTTGTGAATCAGGCCCATGCTCTCTCCTAACACCTTACCCTAACCTTCCCCCAACATAAGCTCTCTGCGGATACCTTACCCTAACCCCCCTCAACATAAGCTCTACTCCTGACACCTTACAGTAACCTCCCCCAACATAAGCTCTCTCCTGACACCTTACTCTAACCTCCCCTGAACATACGCTCTCTCCTGATACCTTACCCTAACCTCCTCTAAATATCAGCTCTCTCCTGACACCTTATCCTAACCTCCCTCCAACATAAGCTCTCCTGATACCTTACCCTTATCTCCCCCAAACATAAGCTCTCTCCTGACACCTTACCCTAACCTACCATCAACATAAGCTCTCTCCTGACGCCTTACCCTAACCTACCATCAACATAAGCTCTCTCCTGACATCTTACCCTAATCTTCCTACAACATAAGCTCTCTCCTGATACCTTACCCTACCCCCCCCCCCCCCTCCCCTCCAACATAAGCTCTCTCCTGACACCTTACCATAACCTCCCTGCAACATAAGCTCTCTCCTGACACCTTACCATAACCTCCCTGCAACATAAACTCTCTTCTAACACCTTACCCTAACCTCACCCAAACAAATTCTCTCCGTTGTGAAAAGTAATTATAATGGTCACACTTATTATATAACCCCCAGCTCATAGAGCTCTATGCCACAGGGTTCATCATAGGGGTGTAAAGATTTGGGGGTCCTATCAAAGTTTAGGCAGTAAGGAATCCAGGGTGCAGGAGGGGCCCGAAGTGTCAAAATTCAATCGTATTACCTGATATCAACAGTGACTTCATCACTACACCATGTGTGAAAAGTAACAGGTGCACTTTAAGCATAAATAAAGTGGCACTTATAATATGCAAGCACTGCTTGTTTGAACTTGTTCCCCTGCTTGTCACATCAGACTTGCTGCAATCGGCATTTTGCTAGAAGTTTTTTCGACATGCCACAACTGAAGTTCAATTCATTGTTATTGTTGACATTTAGTCATTTTTCCAACAAAAATGGGTAAACAGCAAAAAAAACAGCGCTATTCACGCTCCTCGCCGAAAAGAAGCTCCGACCGTCTGGCTCATAAATTAGCAGAGCTTTTTGCTGAGCACAGCACAATTTCAGCATTTCCAGTCACACTTTCCTGAGCAGGAAATTTTAATTTTTAATTTTTTACTGCAGAAAATGACAGAAAAACGCCAAGATGGGGCTCCTCCAATATTTCACAAAATATACCGGGACATACTTCTCATAATAACTAGCCTCTGTTTCGCCTGCGGTCTCTCTGGGCTGCGCCCCTAAACCAAAATGTGCATTCTAATTACGCATTGCAGTGTAATGAGCATCCTGCTTATTAAAATATTGACTTGGTAAAATCACATATAAAGGATGAGCTTATAATCCAAAGTGGGCATCCAGAACTGCTTTGTGTCGTCAACCCTTTTAACTCTTTCATGACTGGGGTCCTGGTTAGGGATGAGCTACAAATTCTTCAGAATTTCGAGTTTGGGTGCATAATTTGGCATATACAAATTGAAATACTAAAGTTGGTAATCAATTATTTCTGGCTTGTTCAGATTACTGTTTATATCTGTAGTGCCGACTTTATGAGTTAATTGCAACGTACTCTTATTCAGTGCTGGGCCGAAATTACGCATTAGCGTAATTACGCATCGTAATTCACTACAAATGCACCGTAAGCGTTACGTGTAAGGTTACGGTATTACGCGTAATTAATTACGCGTAGACCGTGGGTTACGTTTTACGCCTAACAAATTACGCGTAAGACAGTAAACTCCCATTGAAATTACACAGTCTGCCGTAATCGCGTAATATTACGCTCCCGTATAATATAAAAAAGCCGCCGACTTTAAGGGTTAATAGCAAAGCCCCCTTAAGTGCTAAGAGCCTCAAATTTGGAGAATATATTAAGGAGATCAGAAGGAATAAGAGGAAAAATTTTTTTTTCAAAAAGACCTTATAGTTTTTGAGAAAATCGATGTTAAAGTTTCAAAGGAAAAATAGATACATTTAAAAACCCGCCGACTTTAACGGTTAATAGCAAAGCCTGCTTAAAATTTAGAAACACCAAATTTACAGGGTATATTAAGGGGATCAGTGGGAATAAGAGGAAAATTTTTTTTTTCAAAAAGACCTTATAGTTTTTGAGAAAATCGATTTTTAAGTTTCAAGGGCAAAAATGTCTTTTAAATGCGGAAAATGTCAGTTTTTTTTGCACAGGTAACAATAGTGTTTTATTTTCATAGATTCCCCCAAGTGGGAAGAGTTTTACTTACTTCGTTCTGAGTGTGGGAAATATTAAAAAAAAAACGACGTGGGGTCCCCCCTCCCAGACCTCTTTAACCCCTTGTCCCCCATGCAGACTGGGATAGCCAGAATGCGGAGCACCGGCCGCGTGGGGCTCCGCACCCTGACTATACCAGCCCGCATGGTCCATGGATTGGGGGGTCTCGGAAGGGGAGGGGCAGCCAAGCTTTCCCCTCCCCCTCCGAGCCCTTGTCCAATCCAAGGACAAGGGGCTCTTCTCCACCTCCGATGGGCGGTGGAGGTGGAGGCCGCGATTTCCTGGGGGGGAGGTTCATGGTGGCATCTGGGAGTCCCCTTTAAAAAGGGGTCCCCCAGATGCCCACCCCCCCTCCCAGGAGAAATGAGTATAGAGGTACTTGTACCCCTTACCCATTTCCTTTAAGAGTTAAAAGTAAATAAACACACAGACACTTTGAAAAAGTATTTTAATTGAACAAAAAACATAACCACGAAAAAAGTCCTTTAATATTCTTAATTAACCATTAATACTTACCTGTCCCTTTAAAAGCCAGTTCCCACGCAATATCCTCGGAAATATACTAATCAGTTACAATGTAACAAAGCTATTACAATGTAACAACTTTGTTACTTTGTAACACCACCGCACCCGACGTCACTCGCCGCCACCGCCGCGTCTGCGCTGACCCGACAGAGCTCTGAGCTATATAGCTCAGAGCTCCCTAAGCATCTTTGTATTTGGGCTCCAAGGAGCCCCATTGGTCCTTAGCAGACCAATGGGGTTCCTTTAAATCAGAAGGAACCCCATTGCTCTGCTAAGGACCAATGGGGCTCCTTGGAGCCCAAATACAAAGATGCTAAGAGAGCTCTGAGCTATATAGCTCAGAGCTCTGTCGGGTCAGTGCGGGACGCTAAGTCCCCGCCGCCTCCCGCTGTCAGCCCCGCCCACATCTGTCACCCACATGTCACCCACATGTGGGTGACATGTGGGTGACATGTGGAAGAGGCGGGGAGGACAGCGGGAGGCGGCGGGGACTTAGCGTCCCGCACGGACCCGACAGAGCTCTGAGCTATATAGCTCAGAGCTCTCTTAGCATCTTTGTATTTGGGCTCCAAGGAGCCCCATTGGTCCTTAGCAGACCAATGGGGTTCCTTCTGATTTAAAGGAACCCCATTGGTCTGCTAAGGACCAATGGGGCTCCTTGGAGCCCAAATACAAAGATGCTTAGGGAGCTCTGAGCTATATAGCTCAGAGCTCTGTCGGGTCAGCGCAGACGCGGCGGTGGCGGCGAGTGACGTCGGGTGCGGTGGTGTTACAATACAAAGTAACAAAGTTGTTACATTGTAATAGCTTTGTTACATTGTAACTGATTAGTATATTTCCGAGGATATTGCGTGGGAACTGGCTTTTAAAGGGACAGGTAAGTATTAATGGTTAATTAAGAATATTAAAGGACTTTTTTCGTGGTTATGTTTTTTGTTCAATTAAAATACTTTTTCAAAGTGTCTGTGTGTTTATTTACTTTTAACTCTTAAAGGAAATGGGTAAGGGGTACAAGTACCTCTATACTCATTTCTCCTGGGAGGGGGGGTGGGCATCTGGGGGACCCCTTTTTAAAGGGGACTCCCAGATGCCACCATGAACCCCCCCCCAGGAAATCGCGGCCTCCACCTCCACCGCCCATCGGAGGTGGAGAAGAGCCCCTTGTCCTTGGATTGGACAAGGGCTCGGAGGGGGAGGGGAAAGCTTGGCTGCCCCTCCCCTTCCGAGACCCCCCAATCCATGGACCATGCGGGCTGGTATAGTCAGGGTGCGGAGCCCCACGCGGCCGGTGCTCCGCATTCTGGCTATCCCAGTCTGCATGGGGGACAAGGGGTTAAAGAGGTCTGGGAGGGGGGACCCCACGTCGTTTTTTTTTTAATATTTCCCACACTCAGAACGAAGTAAGTAAAACTCTTCCCACTTGGGGGAATCTATGAAAATAAAACACTATTGTTACCTGTGCAAAAAAAACTGACATTTTCCGCATTTAAAAGACATTTTTGCCCTTGAAACTTAAAAATCGATTTTCTCAAAAACTATAAGGTCTTTTTGAAAAAAAATTTTTTCCTCTTATTCCCACTGATCCCCTTAATATACTCTGTAAATTTGGTGTTTCTAAATTTTAAGCAGGCTTTGCTATTAACCGTTAAAGTCGGCGGGTTTTTAAATGTATCTATTTTTCCTTTGAAACTTTAACATCGATTTTCTCAAAAACTATAAGGTCTTTTTGAAAAAAAAAATTTCCCTCTTATTCCTTCTGATCTCCTTAATATATTCTCCAAATTTGAGGCTCTTAGCACTTAAGGGGGCTTTGCTATTAACCCTTAAAGTCGGCGGCTACCTAACATTGATCCATGCGTCAACTTTTCCGCTTGGCAGCATGACCTTACGCATTAATTGCTAGTAGGAATTTACGCGTAAGCCTATAACGTAACAACTTAAATTACGGTATTCTTACGCGTAATTGCGTAAGGGCAATGCGTAATTACAGACATGTACCGAAATTGAATGTCTATGCCGTAAGCGTAATTTCGTAATGCGTAATAGCGTAAAATTACGCGTAATGATCCGTAAGCGTAGCTTTTTCCATTACGATCAGCACTGCTCTTATTATCGGTGTCAAATTTTTCAAGGTCTAGGAAGTGTTAAAAATAATACAAAAAAAAGTCGTTTTTGAGAAAATGTATTTAAAAATGTGTTTTTAAACCTTTGAAATTTAAAATTTCTTTGTCTTTGGTCCCATTTGTTTCAAAATTCTTTAATAATTTAGCTCAGTACGGACTGCATGGCACTGGCCCCTTAAGGACCAGAGCCTTTAAAAAAAAAAAAAGTTTGCATTTCCTGGTCCCTGTGATTGGCTCACAGTGATCAGGAGGTCAGGAGCCAATGAAAATGTCTGCTGACCAATGTACAGATTTCACAAACTCAGCGGTCTAAAGAGATCTGTACCGGTGGGGACGTGCTGTTGTATCTCATGCACGGTATCGTGCAGCGTTAAAACTATTTTTGAAACTCAGGGAACACCGGCCAGGTGTCCATCAGGTACTTCAGTACTGCAAACACTTGTGACCGAGATTTTTCAGCATGTCCTATCTACCCCTTTTGACTGATTTTGGCCAGAAATAAATCTAAAAATCAAATAGGCAGCCATGTTGCAGCATGGATTCTCTTCCGATTTAATAAAATTATCGAATTGGAAGATCGATTAGGTGCAAAGTGGTGTATGGGCACCTTTAGAGAAGTTAGGAATAACCAAAAAGAGTTAGTTTTACTTAATTTTAACTTTAATTTAGTTTTATTGCTCTGAGCGAGGATTATCTTCCTTATACAGTTATAATGGGGTTTGGGTGCCTATTTTAGGTGCAGGCGGAACATCTGACAAGCAATTCGTTAGCTGCAGCGCACCCGGGTAAACGATATTCCGGAGTGGACCAGGCCGGTCTCTTTAATGCTCTAATGCTTTGGCAGGACTTTAACATTTCCATAATATAATTTATGCTGTTTGCTCTCCAGAGGGAGAAACACATTATAATTCATGTAATTTCCCCTGAGGGCTGCGCAGCCTCCAGGGAGCTGAGGAAAGATCACAGGCACGTATTCTGCTGCCTGCACAGATATGTATAGCATCCTGTTTAATATGCATGCATAAATAGAAGTGCCCGTATAAAGTGATTACTAATGAATTCACCGGAAAAGCAAAAACTACGGAAGAGCAAGAATTCTCGTGTTTGTCTTTAGAACAGAGTCTGAGAGTTTTGTCTATAAAACTGGAGTGAGCCACAGAAAGGGGCAGGTCTGGAGAAGAGCAGCAGATTTGGGTCCCAGCCTTGTCCTTGTGGGACCCGGTGCTCTGGTCTTAGGAGTTTGGTTTTATGAGGAAGTGTGACCAAGGATTGAACTTAATCCCAATTAGTAGCTGACACCCCCTCTCCCATGGGAAAAGTTTACCTTTCCTTGAATAGATTATGTGTCGCGCTGTCTGCTCATCTTCCGTATTTCTTCAATTAGCGCATACAAGCTGCCGGCGAGGCATGTGTGTAGCGTCACGCGTCAGCGTGCTATGCGCCGGCAGCGTGTATGCGGCTAATAGAAGAGAGGCGGAAGACGGACTGACAGCGCGACACAGGACAGGTAATGTATAAATGCACATTACAGCACATATACATTACATACATACACTTAGCGAGAAAAGCGACAGGGGTTTCGTTACTTATCTCGATATCGCTTACCACTACCGCCACGCAACCGATCGAGCATCTTGCAGCATGTCCAACCGATTAATGTGACCTATTTTGGCCTGATATTGGTCGCATCGTCAATTAGGCATGCACTTGGAGGCACCAATTTTTATCCGATTCCGTTTACAAAAATCAAATTGGGTGGTCCATAAGTCACCTGATGTAGGCCACCTTATGCTTTTTGTGTAGCCGATGTGTGCTGTGGGAGGGACACTATGCTGTAGAAGTAGGGATGGAAAATTAACACTGAGCTAGGTTTAAAAAAAACAAAAAACAAAAAAGGGCAGAAGTGATATCACTTTTGGCATCACAGAGAAACAGTAAAGATGGAAACCAGCAGGAATATTATTTATTTAATTTTTTTCATATCATACTTCTCCTAAATCTAACGGTGAACAATAAAATAGGTAAGCGAAATAAGTAATTATTGGATGACATTTATATATTTTTTCAATAAATATTGAGTTTCACCGCTGACTCAGGGCTGTACAGATACATAACTGAAAGTACAGTATAAGTAGCTATTCTTCTTCTCAATTATTCTAGTTAGTTACACGATAAACATTAACAGTCTATATAAAAGGCAGCTTCACTCTACGAACGAGGAAATACAAAAAAAAAAATACAGAACGAGAAGTCTTTATGGGCATTAATGGGATGAGAGGTGAGAAAGGTGAGAAAAAGTACTCAGAGAAGCAAATTACACCATCAAAGTGCTACAGATAAAGTTTAGGGCCACAAAAGATAATCACAGTAAAAGGTTGCATCAATCTAAGTAATAAATAAATATAATGGGTATCTAATAAATACTTAATGAGCCACCGTACTGCGGAGAAAGCCCACTCTTTGCATAGAAACACATTTATACACATTTAAAGGCGCTTTTATTAGGCCTTCATAAATTATCGTGTTGTTTAGATATGGCCTTGTGTGAAATTAATGATAATTACTGCTATACCAAAGAACAAAGTGAGCCGCACTTAATCAAAGTGCACTCAAGCCTCGAGAGGACATGAGGACGGAGGATAAAGCTTTCTAGCTCACCAGATAGCGGTTATTAGGATCTATAGGCTGGAGAACTTCTCCTCTTTATTGACAAGGAGGTTTGTCTCAAACATAGTCTACACTCTACAAGATGTTCAGTGGATGTTCCATACCTACTTTACTATCTCAAAAACTTTTTGGGAAATTGTCCCTTTCTCTCCCAGGAGGCTACTAAAATGCTTGTATATGGTCTAATCATATTTCTGTCTTGATTAATGTTGCATTAATTCTTCTCTGCAAAACCAGACAGTACATCTCTAGTCTCCACCTCTCCTCCCATTCATCTGATGCAGCTTCTCTCTGCCAATCTCTTCATTGGCTACCTATTACCCAAAGGATCAAGTTCGAACTCCACACCCTACTATACAAAGCTCTACATAAGCTAAAACTCCTCACATTTTCTCATTAATCTCCAGATACCAATCCACCTGAATCTTCCCTCCTCCCAGGAGACCTTATTGTCCCCTATTTTGAACACCTCCTCTCAATCTTAGAATAGTGGAGTAAAAACACAAACAGGTCCGGGAGCCCAATCTGGTGCAATATCGTTAGTTGGTATGGATATAGAAAAAGGCAATTGAGTATATACTCACAAAAGTGGGTTGCAGCAAGGCAACCACTTGTGTTCGCAGGTGGAGAAAAACCGTCTCCACTCGGCCTTTTGTTTCCAAGACGGTCGCTGCTCCTAATAAAAACGATATTTTCGTTGAGAGACTCGACTGGATCACCCTCGATATAGGGTACATATGAGGGAAAACAATAGTATTTAGAGTGGGTAGGAGGCGCCCGGTCTGGGTTGCATCAAGGTATGAAGTAGTACTATATTGAAATATCAAATGGTATCTAATCCAATCCTATAAAGTATGGGATATACTCGTTCCAAACCTTTGACAGGCACTTGTATTGACCTGAGGAAGCGGCTGTGAGCCGAGAAACGCGTTGTCAAAGTGCACCAATAAAAAACTGAATGTTTATTCATAAGCCTCTACTTGCTTTTATACTCTGCCAAACATCTATAAGGTAGGAGAATTTTATTATCCCATACTTTATAGAGATTGGATTAGATACCATTTGATATTTCAATATAGTACTACTTCATACCTTGATGCAACCCAGACCGGGCGCCTCCTACCCACTCTAAATCCTCTCAATCTCGCATGCAGGCTTTCTGGCGAGCAACACCTCTTCTTTGTAATGCTCTCCGCCAGCCAGTCTGTCATGCTCTGAGCCTGAAAACCTTCAAACGTACTCCCAAAACACACCTGTTCAGACAAACCTATAATTTGCTATAGGTAGCATTGGAGGTTGAGTGCCTCATCCCCTAACGCTGTGTCTCCTTCCCTAATGTCTCCAAACCCACTACTGCTTACAAAGGCATTAACCTCCTAGTATTCCGTATTCTGCTGTAATTTATCATATGAACTTGTACCAGAATTGGTTATGTCTTAAACCACACATCAGCTATGGTATTTGTATTGCTGACTTTCCTGATTGTACAGAGTGTCTCATGCATCTGTGCTCCCCAATCTTTGTTTTGTATTATGCACAGCACTACAGGAGGTGTTGGTGATATGAAAATAAAAAATGAATAAAAAATAATACACACGAACCTCAGCTGAAAGCATCATTGGTGATTCTCGCACTTGAAAGTCTAGAATGTGTACAGTCATTCCCCAGAAATTGTTGAGGAATACATAGTGATCTACCTTTTTGTATGATTAATGATCATCCTCCATTGATCCCACACTTTTCGCCGCAGCGCACTTCACGCACAGACATGGGGGTGGGGTGGCTAGTTGGCGGGCACAGCAACCAGTGGGTGGGCCCAGGAAGGGGGGGTTACAGGTCTGACATGTGTGAGGGCCCCCCACATTTCTGATGGCAGCCCTGGGTGTATGGTCCAGCCACCAGTGTGTATTCACCAGCCACCAACTCCAAATGACCAGCACAATGTATTTCAATGATCAAAGTAAATGCATTTCTTTATTCCATAAGCATGGTTAGCTGAGCTGTCCATACATTCATAATATTGCAATAAAGCTGCATGAATAATCACTCCAACTTCTCACTAAGCAGCGGTAATAACTGTAGCAAGTCACACAATGGACATCACAAGTAACAGCTGTTACTTATGATGTGCATTGTGTGCTGGTCATTTGGAATCGGTTGCTGGTGTCCGCTGCAATGATCAACTGATGCCAAGACAGCATTCTGTGCAGTGATTAGTGAATGTCAGAGCTGACAGAATTCCAACGTAGCCACATTGTTGGGGCTCCTATGGTGGGTGCTTCAGTAACCAAGCTAGTGTGTTTGTTGTAGCACAGGGCACAGTATCCCAGATTATGACCATACAGACTGGAAAAGCTGATGTAGACAAAGCAAGGAAGGCAAAGAACTGTGCAGATCTTAGAATGACATTAAATGAGCAAAAGAAAAGTACAATCTCACTACATACTGCCTTAGGTTTCTGGACGACTTTAAAGATGTCCTCCGTTATAATAAAGGAAGAAAGTACTGAATGGTTAGATCCAAAAGAAGCGAAGACTGGCATCATCCCTGGTATAGCATCTTTGTTAAGCAGTATGCAGTCATGGTACAAACAATTCAACCCATGCTATGGAGCAACGGTAAATTGATCAATGTGGCGCGATGACAAGTCACCATACAGGATGAGCGTTTCACATCACAAATGCACGTGAAGTCCAGGCTTGAATTGTTTGTACCAACAGGAAGTATAAACAGGAAGTCGTGTCAGAGACTAGAAAGAGGAACGCACGCTGGAGCGCACGGTAGGTATGTAGCTGCCCGCAGCTGCCCAGACAGTAATTTAAGCTGGAGGGGAGAGCCCCGAGGTGAGGGAGGGGAGGAACGTCCCCCCTCCCCGCCGAGTGTGGCCATGGCTTTCCCCTCATGCTGCGACCCCTCCAGCCCCCCCAAAACGGCCCAGAGCGGGCCCCGGGGGGGGGGGGGGAAGGGGCCTTGGCCCCCCGCGGGAGCAGGGGCTGCAGGCCCAATTGTTACGCCAGTGCGTACAGCAGCTTTGTAATTTCGGCCTCAAGTACTCTGTAAAGAGAAACTTTAACCCAGAATTGCACTTTATCTCAATCAGTAGCCAATCCCCCCCATTCCTTTTCTGGAATAGCTTATCAGGGACGTCTGTGTGGCTGATATTGAGGTGAAATCCCTCCCACAGTGTGATGTCATTGCCATGGCCACTACAGTTTCCTGTTGCACTGTGGGAGATACCGGCTGTTGTCAACTGCCAAGCAAGCAGTATCTCCCTCATCAGCAAGAATCAGCAAGAAACATCAATTATTTTTTTTATCTATCTTCTATGTTTTAACTTCTTCTTTTGCAATGTCTTTATTTATTTATTTACTTTCCCCTAATACTATCTTTCCGTAAAGGTCCTCTTTAAAGTTTGATTTGGCCAAAGTAGCAGAGTGCTTGGATGCTTCTTGTGATCTCTCTCATCCAACCCAAGTGAAGAAACTCTTTCCACGAATGACTAAAGAGGTCCATTCATGAATAATAACAGCTCACATTCTATTTTGGTCTGCTGAAAATCAACAGTCTGATAGAAGAACATGTTTTCCACAATGCTAATTATTGCCGGAGACAAGCAAGCTACGAAAGCTCTGTCTTCTGTTTTGTGACCTTCAAACAGTCAGACAGGTTGAGTGAGTCTTTGGCTCTATAGAATTGCGTAATCTCCCCACCACATGTTAATGTAGCGTGGGTAAGATGGAGCGGAAAGAACCTCGTAATGTAGCCCCCTCAGAATTCTCCACTCTTGGCACGGCACCTGCAGTCTTATTTTCACCCTCTCATCAGGTGGCTTTTGTCTCCAGGATTATGGTCTCCATCAACATCGCCGGCCATTGTTGCTCCCGGCATGTCCGATGCAGCTCGCCTTTTCAGGCGCGTTCTGGCCATATTCCCTGTTAAAGCCGGCCATTAAGTTTGAATCTGCTGCACGGTGTGGCCCCACTCTCCGGCTTCTTTCAAAAGGGAAAATAGATTGGAAAACAGCAATTACCTGAACATTAAGTACAAGTTAAATGCCACATAATCACAACAAGTCTGAATCAACCGATCCCTGTGAAGATTAATAATTTGAAAAAAAAATCATTGCTGTTTTTTTTTTTTAACATCGTTTTTCTGAACTAAGGCTACTTTCCCTCCAAGACGTTGCGTTTTAGGGGACGTTATGGTCGCATAACGTGCCCCTAACGCAACGCATGGTGGTGTTGAAGTTGGACGTCAGATTGAGCTGCATTATGCATCTCTCAAAGCAGCCGCTCCAGGTTAGTGATAGGAAGTCCGGACCTTTTTAAGGATTCGGATCATTTGAATCGGATCATTGAAAAGATCCGGATCTTTTAACTGAATCATTTGAATCATTTTACTAGGGAAGCAGACTGGGTGAAATGACTAGCAGGACAGGACTTTCCCTGCACTGTACATTTTGTATGTTCCTGTTTCTTCCAGACAGACATCCACTGTGAACCGAATCTTTCATTGTGATGATCCGGATGATTCAACTCACAAAAAAGATCCGGATCAAATGAACGATTCGTTCATGATCCGGACAACACTACAGTCCCACCACTAGTCACCACAGTGCAGTGAATATTAATTAGTCATGTGGCTGGCTGCAGAGGAGGATGGGAGACCTCCTCCTCCAACATTACTGAGCATGTGCAAACAGTCTAACGTGGCTTAGCCCAGTATAATGTACAGCATGCAGCACTTTGTTTAAACGTGCTGCGTTACTATGTAACACAACGTGTGCACTGTGAACAGCACATTGATTTTACAGTGCTGTGAGTAAGGGCCCGTTTCCACTCTCGCGGAAACGGCCGCGAATCCGCAGAGTTTCCCCGCAGGCAAATCGCGCGGGGAAACTCTGCCATAGGGGACAACGGCGCCGCCGGCCGAATCGCTTGCAGTAGCGATTCGGCCGGAAACCCCCACAGAATTCGCGGCGGAGGCTGCGATTCCCATAGCCGTGCATGGCACGGCTGATGGGAATCGCCTGCGATCCCGCCCACCCGCTCAGTGCCGGCGTGCGTCTACGAGACGCACGCCGCACTAGTGGAAACGAGCCCTTAGGCTGCGTTACTGGCTGCTGTAACGTGGGACTTTAACGTCCCACTGTGAAACCAGCCTTAAAGAGACACTGAAGCGGAAAAAAAAAATATGATATCATGAATTGGTTGTGTACTATGAATAATTACTAGAAGATTAGCAGCAAAGAAAATATTATCATACTTTTATTTTCAGGTATATAGTGTTTTTTCTAACATTGCATCATTCTCTAATATGTGCAGATTACACAACACTAAGCTTTCAAAATGAGTCTTTCAGAGCAGTCTGTGAAGTAATGACTTCTCCTCTAGCAGATAAAAAGAAAACAGTTCACTTACAGTTGAGATAATAAAAGTCAGATAACAGCCCTCTCCACGACTAACTTAGTCGTAGAGATTAATGGCTTTTTTGCATAGAGATAACAACTGGAGTTTCTTAGCTCTTCCTGTACTGGAAACAATGAGACTGATGTATCTGATCTTAATGTTTTATTTCTTAGCTGTACTACACATACAAATCATAATATCATCATTTTTTTTTCGCTTCAGTGTCTCTTTAAAGGATATGCAGGGTGAGCAAAAAAAACAAAAACAAAATCTATCGTTACTTACCTGGGGCTTCTTTAAACCACTAGAAGTCATTTTGTGTCCCTTGCCGCAGCTCCGGTCTTCTCCGGGGTCCTATTGGCAGCATCTAAGGATCACTGACCCCTGATGGGTTGGCATCTTCACCGTGGGCACGCCCCTGCACACAAGCACTCCCACATCATCGGGACTGTACTGCGCTGCACAGTACTACTGCACAGGCACAGCCCACTCTCGGTGATGTTGGCAAGTGCATGCTCGGGCATGTGCAGATGACCCTGACTCATTAGGGGTCAGCGATCCTTAGAGGCTGCCAGAGGGATCCCAGAAAAGGCTGGAACTGCGGTGAGATACTCAAATGACTTCAAGGGATTCAAAGAAGATCCAGGTAAGTAAAGATAGATCAGGGATGTCAAACCGGTCCTTCGAAGGCCGAGGTCCTCACACATTTTTGACACAGCTCAAATGAATTGATGGGTCTGAATTAGGAAAGGTGTGGTCCATCAAGTAGGACACATTCCTCTCTTTCTCAGTCCATCCTACACTGGCATGGATCTGGCCCTCCAGGCCTGGAATTCAACACCTGTGAGATAGATTGTATTGCTCACCTTGTTTATCATTTAAAGAGTACATAATATAAAAAAATATATATAGATACTTGGGGCTTCCTCTAGCTCCATTCAGGCTGTTCGCTACCTTTCCGTCCTCACAGGACACCTCGATTCTCTGCCAGCCAGCCCGGTAATTCCTTCGGTCGGGGTGAGTTGGTGCATGCACAATATAGCTGCGTGCTCACTACCATTGCGCTCCTATAGCCAGGAGTGACGTAAGCACGATGAAGGATTTAACAGGCCGGCTAGCGGTAGATCGAGGTGGCCCAGGAGGATGGCGAGGGAGCAAACAGCCTGAAGGGGGCTGAGGGAAACCCCAATTATGTATGATATATATGTGGGCAAGAAGAACGTCAATGGGGTTCCCTGTGAAACCATTATTCCTTCACTTTCTTAGAAATCAATTTTCTCAGTAACTTCACAGTCTTCTTAAAAAAAATGTTGTTGACTTGTACCCAGTATTTTCATCCTATGTTGCAATTTTGATGACAATAGCATGTATGGGGGCTTTGCTGTGCACCTCTAAATTTGGCACACAATTACGCAAAAATTAAGTGAAAATTGTGCGAAATTACAATTGATTACACAAAATCAATTTATTTACAAATCATAATTGTGTATGGGCATAATTGCAAAAATGTATGCAAAATTTTGCGCAATTGTAATTAGCTAATTATCACTAGCTGCGTCTTTGTGTCTCCTCTGAAATATTTGGGTCTCGGACGAGTTACTGCCACTAAACGGAGTTCAGCTACATATAGTAGCCATACTCTATAGCAGATCATTGATCCTGCCGCTGGATAATGTATAGTGCATTTTATTTTTGGAGAAACGTATGTCTTATGCCCATGTATTTTAAATTTTAAAAAAATGTTTGTGATGCTAATCCCTTAACATTTATCTGATGAATGATTAAATGCACTGTTTCAGGGCGATTGTTCTTTGTGGGTTTCGCGAGACATTGAGCCACTGGTAAATCACTTATACAGTCCTTTTTCAACAGACATAAAGATCGGGCTTTGCATAGCAATGAGCTCATAAATTGGCAGTAAGTGGAGAAAGATTAACGATTTTCTATAGCCGCCGTGCACTAGCTGTTTCCTTGCACAATTTTGTATTCTTTACTTTCTCATTTCTTCCATACCATAAATACAATTCTCGATTCGCCAGCAGGGGGAAAAAACTATGTGTGTTGGGGCCCCACCGTGAAATCGTTTTAAGCCCCCCTGACTTGCCAACCTACATCTTAAAGGTAATCCCTCTGGTGAGATCAACTCCACTTTAAAAGGATAAAAGGAAGGAAAGGGGAGAAAAAAAAGAAATCAGAGGCTCATTATACTGATTGCTTTCACAGCAATACTAGATACGTATTCATTTATCCAAACATACAGAAAGCAGGACTCCTCCTGGCACCAGGTTTAAAGGAGCTGTGTGAAGGAAATGTAATAGCTTTACAGAAATGAACTCTCTCTTTTTTGAAAAGTACTTTCAATAAATCCCTTTAAAAAATAATCAGGGAATGGTCCTATTATTCCTGCACATACTCCTGCATTGTTCCTGCATTTCCTGTGTGGGGTACGGACATCTGAGACATACTGCACAGCTAGGTGGTTGCTGCCCTGCCCACTCAGGCCTAGTGCACACCAGAGCGGTTCGGATGCGTTTTTAGGAACGCTTGCGGCTGAGGAAACGCTTGGGTAATGCATTTCAATGGGCTGGTGCACACCAGAGCGGGTCGGTTTTAGCTGAAACGCAAACTCCCGGGCTGCAGCATTTTTTGGATTTCGGAGGCGTTTCTGCCTCCAATGTTAAAATGGACCCAAATTAAAAATACAAGATTTCAGAAATCACATCTATTTTCTAAATTATAATAATAAATACCAGCCTTTTTCCGCTGCATGATGACAAATATAACATATTTTACATTTATTGGAGGAACCCCTCCCTTCTTTTCATATTGCCGGGACAGAATCTGGCAAAATGCTGGAGTAGGTGGTGTCCGGCAATGGAGGAATTGCTAATGGCTGCCACCTGTGTAATCCTAGTTATGCAAAGAGAAGGGTGAAAAGCATGCACTGAAATGCTCATAGGCTTGAAGGAGTGTTTATTTATCTTTGTATTTGTCAGAGTGGTGCAACTAAATATTTTGAATTAAAAACGCTTGATAAAACGCCAGATCAGAGTGGTTTTCCAGGCGTTTTTGTTACAGTAGCTGTTCAGTAACAACTTTACTGTAACAATATCTGTAATCTGCTACACAAAAAAAACGCTACACAAAACCGCAAAACGCTAGCAGAACGCTTTATTATAATAAGAAAAAACGCATCAAAAACCGATAGCGTTTTGCGGATCTGTTAGTGGTTTTTGGTGTGCACTAGGCCTCAGTGCTGCATGGTCCCTAAACAAACTTTCCAAGACTTAGGGCCTCTTTCCACTACATGCGGATTCTGGATGCAAATTTCTGCATCCAAAATGCAACATGTGTTTGTGAAAGGAGCCATTTCCATTCAATGCGAATTTTTGGATGCGATGCGGTGCGAAAAAAAATCTGGATGGTATGCTGCATTTTTTTTGCATCTGGATGTGATCTGGATGCGAATCGCGACTAATGTGAGTCAGTGGGGCTGCATATATTTGCATTACAAATGCGGAAATTTGCGTTTCCGAACGCGGATTTGATCAGCATGTACAATGTCATTTCCTTTTGCCTGTCTGCCTGTTACTAGGCAGTTTTCAAATCGCAATGCAAATTTTTGAATTAAAAAATGCACATAAAACCGCATGATTGACCAAGAGACAGGTCTCTTTCTGATCGATTCCTAATTGATTTCAGCGTGACTTCTCTCGGGAATTGGCCTTGTGATGCCACATCTGGCGAATACGCGTTCAGTTAGACTAGAGCTTGACTTCATTGGTCCATTTTCAAACTGCATACATTTGCATAATAATTTGCATACTTTCAGAACAATTTGTATCTCATTGATCATTTCTACTAAACACATCTGCCACTCACCCACACTAATGCTACATATACACTTGAGATAAAAGTCTTTGGAAAAGGCAAGATCACAGACCAATTTTACCCCCTTCCATGTAGTATGAGAACATACTCTACACAGTCTATTGAGCTGAACTCCCTATCAGATACAATCTATGCAAGATGCTGCACACAAAGATGCTGTACACATTCAACAGATCAGTTCCTGCAAAAGATCCGTTCCTGCAAATTGCATTCATAGTCTATGATATCTGCAGATCTCATACACATCTTGTTTAACAGACATTCATCTGCAGATCTGACAATCATCTGCAGATCTGAAGACCGATCCTGGTGGACAGGGCAGCCATCGGGAGGGGGGGGGGGACAAGTGACACTGCAGTCAGGGGCCCAGGGCCCCCCCAAGCAACGGAAGGGCCGCATGTGCTGGCTGCGGGCCTGTGGCTTACTAACCAGCACACCGCATTCTAGCACTGAGAGAAGAGTGACATCAGCGCTTGAACGTGGGGAGCAGATGAGTGAGCCCGCTACAGCAGACTTTCTATACTGGGGCACCTCCTATATCTGGCTACAGGCTACCTATACTGGGCCACCACCTATACCTGGCTACCTATACTGGGGCTGGAACCACCTATACCTAGCTACCTGTAGTGGGGCACCACCTATACCTGGCTACCTATACTCGGGCACCACCTATACTTGGCTACCTATACTGAGGGCACCACCTGTACCTGGCTACCTATATTGGGGCACCACCTATACTTGGCTACTTATACTGAGGTGCCTATAGCTTGCTACCTATACTGGGGACACCTTGTAATGATCGGTGTCAGCACACAGAGAGAATCTGATTATTGATGATCTGCAGAATCATCAACAATACAGATGTATACTTGATTATGGATGATCTGCAGAATCACCAATAATACAAGTATGACTAACCTCTGGACACCTAATAAAATGTAAGTGTTTGGTGTAACTGTAGGCTATCTCCCGTGAGGCAGGAGATACAGGCAGCTTGGGCAGGTGAGGGCTGAGGGGCAGGTGGCCCTGGGAGGTACAGGGACTATCTCCTAGAGAGAGGGAATAGAGAGGACCTGGCAACCAGGGATATCTGGAAATCAGATATAGACTGTACTACAGCCAGGGGACTCCAGGAGAAGAGGCCACTGGCTGCTAACAGGCCGGACTCTCTGAGGAATAGGAGCCCTAGTTGCAACTGACACTTGGTGGAATTGTGCCGCTGCTAGTACAGATAGACTGAGCACTCAAGGGGTGAGTGACAGTCTGGAAGGTCGGGCAGGCCAGGTCGGCAACACACGAGCAGATAAGGTACAAAGACGAAAGGCTGATTCGGTAACTGGGTACAGGCAGGGTCTGGCAAAAGGTAGGCAGATATGCAGAGGTACCGAATCAGAAAGCAATAGAGAGGTCGACAGAGCAAATAGTCATAACAGAAATAGAGCAGTGTCCTAGTCTGGGGTGTGAGGTCCGTGGTCTCGACACCCAGGAACTAGTCTAAAGTATAACACAGCAATGACACAGTAATCCTAAGCTTGGGTGTGAGGTCCTTGGTCACAACACCCCGAAACTGGTCTAAAGTATAACACAGCAATGACACAGTAAACCTAAGCTTGGGTGTGAGGTCCTTGGTCACAACACCCCAGAACTGGTCTAAAGTATAACACAGCAATGACACAGTAATCCTAAGCTTGGGTGTGAGGTCCTTGGTCACAACACCCCGGAACTGGTCTAAAGTATAACACAAGCGTAATCTGGCTAAGTGTGAATTCCCAGGTCCACCTGGTTCTAACACACTGTGGGATCTGACTGTGGTCTGAGTGCTTACACGTAATATTCGCAACGGCAGACAACCTGAGACTGACTAGCGAGATCTATATATAGTGCAGCGCTCCTCAGTGCCGCCCAGCGCCCAGGGCCGGATTACTGACCAGGCAACAAAAGCAGTCGCTTGGGGCCCCATTCAGAGTCAAAGGGGCCCCATCTGCACATAAACCAGCCCTCGCCATCCTGTCAGCGGTAGCTGGATGGTATAATGGTTAAAGGGACTCTGAGCAGTGCAGTAACTATGGAAAGATGCATATCATTTTAAAGCTCTCTTTCTCCTCTTTCCAATGATATATAAATGGCCACCCTATGCCATTTAGTTTTCGCTATATTCGCGATCGAAATCGCGGTCACAGGACGACTTTTCTTCAAAGTCGGCAGCTCGATTCAGCACAATGCAACGAAATATAAGGAACCCAGGAAGATATAATTACAAACATCATGCAGGTAGGTGTGAGGATGTAATTAATTAGTTGTGGGTATGCTTAAAGGCATGCCCACAGGCACTGCTCGGAGTCCCTTTAAGGGCTCTGCCTCGGACACAGGAGACCAGGGTTCGAATCTCGGCTCTGCCTGTTCAGTAAGCCAGCACCTATTCAGTAGGAGACCTTAGGCAAGTCTCTCTAACACTGCTACTGCCTATAGGGTGCGTCCTAGTGGCTGCAGCTCTTGTGCTTTGAGTCCGCCAGGAGAAAAGCGCGATATAAATGTTATTTGTCTTCTCTTGTCTTGTCAAATGATGCCGTGCGCTGCTGATTGTCTTCAGAGCCAGGCTCTCGTCCTAGGTCCCCCTCCTGCTACTGTGCGCTCTGCCGCTGCCCACTCGCCCTCCCTTCCCACAGAGAACCACAGCTGCAGCAAGAATGATAGCAGCAGATGGCAAACGCTCACTCACCTATCCATGATCCAAGCGATAGAGATCCCGTCATCTGAAACCCATCTGTCTCTTCTACAGTGCAGCCGCTCACTCTGAACTTCCTGATTCTCAGAGCAGACAGGAAGTAGGACGTAGTAATAGTAGTAGTAACAGAGCGGCAGCACTCTAGAGGAGACAGATGGGCTCCGGATGACGGGACCTCTATTGCTTGGATCGCAATAGGTGAATGTGAGTCATCTGGTGATGTCATTCTCCCCCGCTGCGGCTGCCTTCTCTGCTGGACTATCGTATTCACTGGGATGGATGCTGCATGGTGGCTGTCTAGTTTGGGAGGAAATCGGTTGTTCGGTGGGGGGGGGGGGGTGGTTATGTAATTCTGTCTGGGGAACGGCTTCCGGTTTGGCTGTGTCCAGAGCTTTCTGCTATTGCCAGGCTGGAGGTGCAGGGGGAAAGTGCTGCTGCTGTGATATCTGGCTCCCTCTTCACAGGGGTGCCCCAGCCCCTGAGTGCAAATGTCCCAACCATTCATCTCTCACTCTGCATTTTGCCGCTGCTATTCCCTGCATTGTGCACCCACAGAGGAAAGCGGGCTGTTGCCCATTGCAACCAGTAGCTGGGCTGCCCTGGTGGGTGCGGCATGTTGCTGTGCAGCTGCATCTTCTGATTCTATTACGACATGATGGGGGGCCCAAATCAGTTACTTTGCTTAGGGCCCCATTTAGCCTTAATCCGGCTCTGCCAGCGCCACTCAGCCAATCAAAGACTGCGCTGGGATCAGCTGATCAACCTGATCAGCTGATCCCTCTCCTACTGGCATAAAGGTCCTGCCTCCCAGCGCACGCGTGTAGCTCTCCATCTGTGTGCACTAGAAGGCTCAGACAAACCAGAGGCATGCTGCTGTGCGGAAGCCGCCGGTCTGAATGCGGAGACAGCCGCCCCGCCGCCAGACCGCGCGGCGGCATCTCCAATCCATTACACACCTGTACCTGGCTAACCTATACTGGTGCACCACCCATACCAGGCTACCTATACTGGGGGCAACTATCCCAGGCTACGTATACTGGGGTCACACCTATACCTGGCTAGGGCAGGGGGACGAGCTGAGACAGAAGGGGACAAGAGGTAACAAGGGAGGATAAAAGAGAAACAGGGGAAACAGAGGCATACAAAAGAGGCACAGGGAGAGAAGAGTTGAGACGGGAACATGAGGTCACACAGAGGGACACAAAAGAGGCACAAACTGAGGTGAGACAGAGGGGGACAAAAGAGGCACAGGAAGAAAAGAGGTGGACAAAAGAGAATGAATAAAGGAAAAGAACGGACCTGCATTTTGCTAGTATTTGGCTCCACCCACAACATGCCATGGTCACGCCTACTTTTTGCAGTGTCACACTGTGCATGCCCCTTTCTTCAGTGTAGGAGCCATGCACATTTTTCGCCACAGCGCACTTCGCACACGGACACGGGGGTGGAGTGACTAGTGGGTGGGCACAGCAACCAGTGGGTGGGTCCAGAGAGGGGGGGGCTAGGCCTGATGATGATGTGTGAGGGGCCCCAAAATTTCTGATGGAGGCCCTGCTGGTGGATCTGATCTGCAGATGAATGTCTGGTAAACAAGGTGTGTATTGAGATCTGCAGATATCATAGACTATGAATGCAGCATCTTGCATAGATTTTATCTGATGTGGAGTTCAGCTCAATAGAATAGACTGTGTAGAGTATGGCTCTCAAACTACATGGAAGGTGGTAAAATTGGTCTGTGATCTTTCATCAATCTTTCAAGTGTGTACACAGCTTTAGGGCTCATTCACACTTAGAAACGCAAAACGCTGGTGATTTTTGCCGGCGTTTTGTGGGAGTGATTTTTCCACGATTTCATGCAGTAAAATCACTGAACACTGCGGCCAAAATTGCGTTTAACGCTTCTATGGCACTGAAACACGATCGCCGGGAAATTGCCTGAAAATGGTGCAGGCTACGCGTTTGTGTTTAGCGTTTTTGGGCGATTTGCGGCGATTAACGCAAATCGCCCAAGTAAGAATGGGCCCATAGGGTTTCATTACACTAGCGTTAGTGTGAATGAGCCCTAACTCTTTTTAGCTCCAAGAGGTGGCGCTCACCGTGTGCATTGATTAATTCACACTAAATATACAATGATTAAATTTTCACACTTAATGACAGATCACATCATATACATAATGGTTTGCACTGATTGTCACCCCCCAACAATCAAAAGTTAGTCCAAAATCTAGAAAGTCTCTTAATAAGTCCACAGGACACCTTCAGCATCACATGTACATGAAAGAACAAATCCTCAGCAGATGATAAACTTTTCAGAAGATAGAGATGGCCACCACCAGCACCCTTTGTGTGCCACTCACCGCATCCACTGACCACAGAGGTCAGTATAAGCCTTATAGATGAGTCACGGTGTGACAAAATCGATAGGACGGAGCCTGATGCGGAAGCGAGATTAGATTTTACGGAGTGGCGTGGAGGCGGCGAGACGGATCCAGGAGGGGAATCCTAAAGTGCACAGAGCGAGCGGCGGTGTTGATAGTGAGCCCCAGGGGACGGAAGCCTGCCAGCCTAGGCCACCAATACGGGGGAGAGCCAGTTTCAAAACTCTGAGCTACTTTTAACCTGAGGAACATGTGAGTGCAATCGATTGTTTTAATAAATATTTTTTAAACGGTATTACCCTATGTGGAGTTTTCCTTTGAGGTAACTCAATATTGAAGACTATCTCTGGGAGGATTTATTGCTGTGTTGATCAGAGAGGTGGGGGACGACCCGGGAACTGTCCCAAGGCTTATTCTGACCTCTGTGGTCAGTGGATGCGGGGAGTGGCACACAAAGGGTGCTGGTGGTGGCCATCTCTATCTTCTGAAAAGTTTATCATCTGCTGAGGATTTGTTCTTTCATGTACATGTGATGCTGAAGGTGTGCTGTGGACTCATTAAGAGACTTTCTAGATTTTGGACTAACTTTTCATTGTTGGGGGGTGACAATCAGTGCAAACCATTATGTATATGATGTGATATGTCATTAAAGAGGAACTGTAACTGTAAAACGTCCCCTGGGGGGTACTCACCTCGGGTGGGGGAAGCCTATGGATCCTAATGAGGCTTCCCACGCCGTCCTGCGTCCCTCGGGGGTGTCGCTGTAGCCCTCCGTACAGCCGTGACGCAATATTTACCTTCCTGGCTCCTGCGCAGGCGCTCTGATGGCTGTCGGCTCGGAAGTAGGCGGAAATACCCGATCGCCGTCGGGTCCGCTCTACTGCGCAGGCGCAAGTCTCTGGCGCCTGCGCAGTAGAGCGGACCCAACGGAGATCGGGTATTTCCGTCTATTTCCGAGCCAAATGCAGCCACAGCGCCCCCGCTGGAGCCAGCAAAGGTAAATATTGAAATTACAGTCGGGCCTGTCGCCGGCTGTTCAGAGGGCTGCAGCGAGACCCCCGTGGGACGCAGGACGGCGTGGGAAGCCTCATTAGGATCCGGAGGCTTCCCCCACCCGAAGTGAGTACCCCCCAGGGGATCTTTTTCAAGTTACAGAGTCTCTTTAAGTGTGAAAATGTAATCATTGTATATTTAGTGTGAATTAATCAATGTACACGGTGAGCGCCACCTCTTGGAGGTAAAATATTTTGGATATAAGAGGAGGCGAACAGGTGTACATGTAGGAAAAGTTTGATTCAATGTAAGCGCTACCTCTTGTGGATCTAACTCTTTTTAGGCGCAATCTGAAAACTCACCTCTTCAGGCAAGCATACTCTTCTACCTGGGACACTTTGCTCACTAACCTCCATTTCTACCACTCCACACACAGCTTCCCTTTACCTACTGTCCTACACCTTAAAACTGTAAGGCCTTTTGGCCAGGGCTCTCTTACTCTTTTGTCTCACAATGCTGTGTAATGTGTGTGCATGCCTCACATCCATGTGTAAAAATATGTAGTTCATTTGTTCACTGTATTAGCTGTTATCCAATCTTGTTTTGTATTAACTGTTGTATTGATTATTTCGTATTGTTATACCTTGTATGCTGTTGTACAGCGCCACAGAAGATGCTGGCTCTATGTAAATCAATAATAATAATAATAATAATAATAATGTCATGAGTTTTTCTTTCTCTGGATTTCCACAAAGCTGATCCGAGATGAAAAACTAACTATAACAAGTAACTTGCCTATATATCTTATCTAAAGTTTAGATTATTTCTTCCTGTGATATGATATACAATGACAGCAGCCATGTTTGTAAATATTACATAGAGGCAGGCTTATCTGTATCTTGTGCAAAAAAACCTAATCCCTCCTCCTCCTTCCTCCTCCCCTCTGCCTCTGAAATCAATGGCTAGTAACACCTCCCCCTCCTCCTGCCCAGACTGAGCTCCCATGAGCCCTTGCTACTGCAAAGGCTCTCTGAAAACCTGTGGGCGTGGCTTGTTTAGTTTATAGGGAATTAGAGTATTAGTAAAAACAAAAAAGTATTTGGCTTGAGGAATGCCCTATAAACAATAGGAAAGGAACACAATTATGCAATGAGTAAAAGTTCACCTCGGATCCACTTTAACGCCATGAAACCCTTCCTGGGATATTGTCACTGAGAACTGCACTCAGTCCACCACTTCAACCTCAACGTCGGGTTGAATTAACTTTAGGGAAGCCAAAAGTGATCAAGAGGAGGCTTGTCTTGCATTTGGACAGAGCAGGAGCTAGATAAGTGAGTCATGCCGTGTTTGTGGACAGTTTTCCAATAGTGTGGTCCTGAAGTGGTTAAATTCCATGGACAATTCCTGGATGCAGTGGCATAACTATAAATCATGACACCCCCCCCCCCCCCCCCCCTTTCAGCAAGACTTGTTCACACCCCTTTCCCTTGCCAGCCACTTGTGTCCCTCACAGCTAGTGTTGGGCGAACATCTAGATGTTCGGGTTCGGGCCGAACATGGCCGCGATGTTCGGGTGTTCGAGCCGAACTCCGAACATAATGGAAGTCAATGGGGACCCGAACTTTCGTGTTTTTTAAAGCCTCCTTACATGCTACAAACCCCAAATTTACAGGGTATGTGCACCTTGGGAGTGGGTACAAGACAAAAAAAAATGTAGCAAAAAGAGCTTATAGTTTTTGAGAAAATCGATTTTAAAGTTTCAAAGGGGAAAAACTGTCTTTTAAATGCGGGAAATGTTTTTTTTTTGCACAGGTAACATTCTTTTTGTCGGCATGCAGTCATAAATGTAATACAGATGAGAGGTTCCAGGAAAAGGGACCGGTAACGCTAACCCAGCAGCAGCACACGTGATGGAACAGGAGGAGGGCGGCGCAGGAGGAGAAGGCCACGCTTTGAGACACAACAACCCAGGCCTTGCATGCGGACAAGAAGCGTGCGGATAGCAATTTGCTTTTTGTCGGCATTGCAGTCATAAATGTAATACAGATGAGAGGTTCCAGGAAAAGGGACCAGTAACGGTAACCCAGCAGCAGCACACGTGATGGAACAGGAGGAGGGCGGCGCAGGAGGAGAAGGCCACGCTTTGAGACACAACAACCCAGGCCTTGCATGAGGACAAGAAGCGTGCGGATAGCAATTTGCTTTTTGTCGGCATGCAGTCATAAATGTAATACAGATGAGAGGTTCAGGAAAAGGGACCGGTAACTCTAACCCAGCAGCAGCACACGTGATGGAACAGGAGGAGGGCAGCGCAGGAGGAGAAGGCCACGCTTTGAGACACAACAACCCAGGCCTTGCATGCGGACAAGAAGCGTGCGGATAGCAATTTTCTTTTTGTCGGCATGCAGTCATAAATGTAATACAGATGAGAGGTTCCAGGAAAAGGGACCGGTAACGGTAACCCAGCAGCAGCACACGTGGTGGAACAGGAGGAGGGCGGCGCAGGAGGAGAAGGCCACGCTTTGAGACACAACAACCCAGGCCTTGCATGAGGACAAGAAGCGTGCGGATAGCAATTTGCTTTTTGTCGTGGTGGGTGAGCGGTGTACTACTGTTCCCAGCAGAGACACAGAGTGGCAGTAAACACAATGCTATATAGTGTGGGTGAGCGGTGTACTACTGTTCCCAGCAGCGACACAGAGCACAATGCTATACAGTGGTGGGTGAGCGGTGTACTACTGTTCCCAGCAGCAACACAGAGCACAATGCTATACAGTGGTGGGTGAGCGGTGTACTACTGTTCCCAGCAGCGACACAGAGCACAATGCTATACAGTGGTGGGTGAGCGGTGTACTACTATTCCCAGCAGTGACACAGAGCACAATGTTATACAGTGGTGGGTGAGCGGTGTACTACTGTTCCCAGCTGAGACACAGAGTGGCAGTAAACACAATGCTATATAGTGTGGGTGAGCGGTGTACTACTGTTCCCAGCTGCGACACAGAGCACAATAAACGTTGGTGTACACACCGCTCTACCCACCAATCGCTGTACTGTGCAGGATCAGGTCAGCAAAGCCCACAGTATACGTCAAAGGAGGAGGTCCGCACCAGTTCAGGATTCTAGGTGTGTATCTTTATTCAGGGCGTATCCAATGTAAAATAGACACATGCATCAAATGCTGACATGTTTCGAGCTATCTCAGCTCTTAATCATAGCTGGTTTGAAAAATGGCAACACCCCCTATAAATAGGAGGAAGTCATGTATCCGCCTTCCAAAGCCCCTCCCCCGAATGGAGGTGGGAAGAAAGGCAATCTTTCACAATAATAAACAGATACTAAATCCATACCATCTACCACAATACAAGATGCTGTGTACAGGAAGATAAAATATTGTTTACATATGAAGATGCAAAATACAAAATATAAAAATTGAAGATTAAAATATGACTGGAACAGCGTGTGAGTCAACTATATAAAATTATACCCGGGTATCACCAGCCAGCAATAGGGCTTAAGGGAAAAAGGGGAAGGGAGGGGAAGGGGGGGGGGGAGTGGGGGGGAAAGGGGAAGAGGGGGGGGGGGGGAGAGAAGGAGAAGGGGAGAAAAGGAAAAAGAGTCACTGAGTGATGAAGGCCAGGTCCCACCTGGCATTAAGACCATGGGGCGACCTAGTCCCCAAACGGTATATCCACATGGCCTCTCTTTTGAGAAGGATCTAATATAGGTCACCCCCTCTTCTTGATGACATGACCTTCTCTACCCCCTGAAACCGGAAACCCGTCATGTCACCCCCATGCACTTCCCTAAAATGCTTAGCCACGTTCGAAATGTGAGTGGAAGACCACCCTGCCCCTAGATAATCTTCGGCAATTCTCTGTCTCATAGGCCTGGTGGAACACCCAACATATTGGAGGGAACAAAGAGTGCAGTCAATGAGATAAATAACATAGCGTGTGCCACAATTAATGAACTGCTTAAGACTATAAGTGTGGCCATTAGAGACAGAGACAGCCGTCCTGGTTTTATTATGGAGGTGGCAGTATCTACATGTAGCTATCCCACACTTGTAGGACCCCTTGACTGTCAGCCAGGTGTCCATTGTGGCACTAGACGTGAATAAACTAGGGGAAAGGATTTGTCCACACCCTTTCCCTTGCCAGCCACTTGTGTCCCTCACAGCTAGTGTTGGGCGAACATCTAGATCTAGATGTTCGGGTTCGGGCCGAACATGGCCGCGATGTTCGGGTGTTCGAGCCGAACTCCGAACATAATGGAAGTCAATGGGGACCCGAACTTTTGTGTTTTTTAAAGCCTCCTTACATGCTACAAACCCCAAATTTACAGGGTATGTGCACCTTGGGAGTGGGTACAAGAGGAAAAAAAATGTAGCAAAAAGAGCTTATAGTTTTTGAGAAAATCGATTTTAAAGTTTCAAAGGGAAAACTGTCTTTTAAATGCGGGAAATGTCTGTTTTTTTTGCACAGGTAACATGCTTTTTGTCGGCATGCAGTCATAAATGTAATACAGATGAGAGGTTCCAGGAAAAGGGACCGGTAACGCTAACCCAGCAGCAGCACACGTGATGGAACAGGAGGAGGGCGGCACAGGAGGAGAAGGCCACGCTTTGAGACACAACAACCCAGGCCTTGCATGCGGACAAGAAGCGTGCGGATAGCAATTTGCTTTTTGTCGGCATGCAGTCATAAATGTAATACAGATGAGAGGTTCCAGGAAAAGGGACCGGTAACGCTAACCCAGCAGCAGCACACGTGATGGAACAGGAGGAGGGCAGCGCAGGAGGAGAAGGCCACGCTTTGAGACACAACAACCCAGGCCTTGCATGCGGACAAGAAGCGTGCGGATAGCAATTTTCTTTTTGTCGGCATGCAGTCATAAATGTAATACAGATGAGAGGTTCCAGGAAAAGGGACCGGTAACGGTAACCCAGCAGCAGCACACGTGATGGAACAGGAGGAGGGCGGCGCAGGAGGAGAAGGCCACGCTTTGAGACACACAACCCAGGCCTTGCATGCGGACAAGAAGCGTGCGGATAGCAATTTGCTTTTTGTCGGCATGCAGTCATAAATGTAATACAGATGAGAGGTTCCAGGAAAAGGGACCGGTAACGCTAACCCAGCAGCAGCACACGTGATGGAACAGGAGGAGGGCGGCGCAGGAGGAGAAGGCCACGCTTTGAGACACAACAACCCAGGCCTTGCATGCGGACAAGAAGCGTGCGGATAGCAATTTGCTTTTTGTCGTAGTGGGTGAGCGGTGTACTACTGTTCCCAGCAGAGACACAAAGTGGCAGGAAACACAATGCTATATAGTGTGGGTGAGCGGTGTACTACTGTTCCCAGCAGCGACACAGAGCACAATGCTATACAGTGGTGGGTGAGCGGTGTACTACTGTTCCCAGCAGCGACACAGAGCACAATGCTACACAGTGGTGGGTGAGCGGTTTACTACTGTTCCCAGCAGCGACACAGAGAACAATGCTATACAGTGGTGGGTGAGCGGTGTACTACTATTCCCAGCAGCGACACAGAGCACATTGCTATACAGTGGTGGGTGAGCGGTGTACTACTGTTCCCAGCTGAGACACAGAGTGGCAGTAAACACAATGCTATATAGTGTGGGTGAGCGGTGTACTACTGTTCCCAGCAGCGACACAGAGCACAATGTTATACAGTGGTGGGTGAGCGGTGTACTACTGTTCCCAGCAGAGACACAGAGTGGCAGTAAACACAATGCTATATAGTGTGGGTGAGCGGTGTACTACTGTTCCCAGCAGCGACACAGGGCACAATGCTATACAGTGGTGGGTGAGCGGTGTACTACTATTCCCAGCAGCGACACAGAGCACAATGCTATACAGTGATGGGTGAGCGGTATACTACTGTTCCCAGCAGCGACACAGAGCACAATGCTATACAGTGGTGGGTGAGCGGTGTACTACTGTTCCCAGCAGAGACACAGAGTGGCAGTAAACACCATGCTATACAGTGGTGGGTGAGCGGTGTACTACTATTCTCAGCAGCGACACACAGCACAATGCTATACAGGGTGAGCGGTGTACTACTGTTCCCAGCAGAGACACAGAGTGGCAGTAAACACAATGCTATATAGTGTGGGTGAGCGGTGTACTACTGTTCCCAGCAGCGACACAATGACTGGGGGGACCCTGGCTAGCCTGGCTGGAGAGAGAACTACCCTGCCTGCCTACCCAAAGCTAAACCCACAGACAAATGGCGGAGAAATGACGTGGATCGGGTATTTATTTATCCGAACCACGTGACCCGTTCGGCCAATCAGAGCGCGTTCGGGTCCGAACCACGTGACCCGTTCGGCTAATCACAGCGCTAGCCGAACGTTCAGGGAACGTTCGGCCATGCGCTCTTAGTTCGGCCATATGGCCGAACAGTTTGGCCGAACACCATCAGGTGTTCGGCCGAACTCGAACATCACCCGAACAGGGTGACCGGTGATGTTCTGCAGAACCCGAACAGTGGCGAACACTGTTCGCCCAACACTACTCACAGCCTGGGGGTCCATCTTGCATGAGTTATAATACAAGTGTGAACGTCATATTCTTCTCACCCATAACAACTGTAGCCCCCAAAACACCTGAACTAAAGGATGGGCTCTTCTATTGGAGGGAGTGAAATAGTACATGGGGCCCCCTTTCAGCTCTGGGCATCCCTGCGGTCGCAGGGTCTGCTCCCCTGTAGTTACGCCCCTGCCTGCATCGCTTATTCTTCAGCGGTCTCCACTTAACTACATCCTTAAATTGCATGCAGACAGGGGTGTAGCTACAGAGCCATGGGCCCCAGTGCACATTGAACACTGGGTCCCCCTTTTCAGCATAATTATGAATAATTATCACATAATACAGACCACCAATGTATGAGAGAGGTGTAGGCAAAGGAAAATATTCAAAGCACAGACAGAGGAGATCATTACCACTACAGCACCAATAAATAGTCAATGCAGGCACTGGAGAAGGGCCCCATGTGGGCCCCTCAGGTCCAGGGGCCCTGGTGTGGTCACAACCTCTGCACCCCCTATTGCTACACAACTGCATTCAGTCATCAGATTTTGACAGCCCAACATTTGTGGTCATTTTTAGGGGTGATCAAAAAATGTAGATTTTCGATTCCGCGCAATTTTTTATTTCCGCCAATGCCGATTTTGAGCATTTCCAAGTAGTATTTGTTTCATTTTTTTGCATTCTCTGATTGGCCAAATACTTCCGAGTTGACTTCACATTCTCTGATTGGTCCAATGCTTCCAAGTTCTGTCATTACCGTTTCCATGTTGCGATTTATGAGTAGTATTTTTTGTAATTTTGTGCATTCTCTGATTGGCCAAACACTTCCGAGTTCTGCGAATAGGCTAAAATCACCGAATTGCGGTAGTGCGGTAATTCTGCAAAAATCCAATTTCCGAGCTCCGATCGGAAATGCGCATTTCTGATCAGAAATGTGGAAATTTAAATTCCGTGAAATCCAAATGAGCATCCCTTGTCTTTTAGACCAGGACTTTGATTTCTGCAACTTCGAGGGCCATTTCACACCAAGGCGGCATCGGGCGGTATTTTTACCACACCCACCGCCGCGCAATAAAAGTCTATAGAGACTTTCATACTGCCACGTTATGGTGCGAAGCAACCGAAGTGACATTTTCGCTGTATCCCTTTTGCAGGTCCAGAACTACGTAACCAGGCATCTTCTGCGGTGAGCTGCGGTGAGCTGCGTTGTCCCGGAAGTCATGTCAGTCTATGGCGATGCAGGGGTATTTAAAAAATGACAGATGCAACGTCGCAGTGCGAATGCGCAGAAACGTATTTGTACCTTATTTAAGGAGAAGAAAAGCAGATCCGGCACTGGTTGCAATAATCCACAATTCTTTTAATCCAGCAGGTACAGGTTAACAGCCATTTCGCAGGTCTCCCTGCTTCTTCAGAGGCACAAAGATGTATTTATACATACCCCAAAGCAGGAAGTGACCGCAACTCACTTCCTGCGTGGCCCAATGCCAGATAGGGAATACCGCGTATTAGTGCAGTATTCCCTGAAGGCCTGTTTCTGACAAATCGATACGGTGCGGCGGAAGCAAAACACCGCATCTCTGCCGCCGGCTTATAATGTGAAACCGACCTCATCCTCTATGCCCATTAATATAGGGAGCACAAAATACATCTGCAGTGGCCATTATCTGTGTATTGCTTCATCCCGGAGCTGTAAGGAGCTCCCTTCTGTTTGTTCTCCACTGCATAGGATAATGCTTGCCACTTGGCTGAGTCAAGATAGTGTGAAATGTCACTGGGCTGTCAGCAGACTGCTGGATAAAGTAATCAATATGATTATTTTGGCTGGCTGAAGTCTGCAGTCTGTATCTCCTTTATTACATTATACCCCTTGTTGTCTCGCTTGGAACAGTATTTCCATTTGCTGGGGAAAAAAACAGCTAATGTCCATTTTTCTATTTATTTTCCTTAAAGAACCACAAATCGTAAAATGTAAAATATATGTAAACACATACAAACAAGAAGTATGTTTCTTTTAGATTAAAATGATCCATAAATTACTTTTCTAAGGGCTGGTGCACACCAGAGCGGCTAATGAAAGTGAATGGGATGGTGCACACCAGAGCAGGTCGTTTTTTCCACAAACGCAAACTCGGGGGCTGCAGCATTTTTAGATTTCTGAGGCGTTTGTGCCTCAATGTTAAAGTATAGGAAAGTGTTAAACAGCTCTGAGAAACGCTAGATCAGAGCGGTTTTCCAGGCGTTTTTGTTACAGAAGCTGTTCAGTAACAGCTTTACTGTAACAATATTTGAAATCTGCTACACAAAAACGCTCCAAAAAACGCTAGGCATGTTTAGAAAACCTCTCTAAACATGCCTAGAATCGCTTTGAAATCTGCTTCAAAAACCTCTAGCGTTTTGCAGATCTGCTAGAGATTTTTGGTGTGCACTGGGCCTTACAGTGTGTAGTAGAAACCTGACAGGCCCGACAGGGTTTTGGACTAGCCCATCTCTCCATGGGGGATTCTCAAGGTTTTATTTTCAAAAGCACTAAGGGCCCATTCACACTTGAGCGTTTTGCCGGCGATTTCGGAAAAACGCTCAAACGCTAGCGCCTTTATAAGCGCTAGTGTAATGAAACCCTAAGGGCTAGTTTTTACTTTGGCGATTTGCGCTAATCGCCACAAATTACCCAAAAACACTAAACACAAACGCGTAGCCTGCACCATTTTCTGGCTATTTCCCGGTTATCGTGTTTCAGTGCTATAGAAGCGCTAAACGCGATTGAGAAAAAATTGCCAAGTGTTAATTGTGCAAAATTGCTATAGCAAGATGCTAGCAAATGCGCTAGCGTTTTGCGATCAACAAGTGTGAATGGGCCCTTAGAGAATGGCAGTTACTCTGTCCATCTGCCAAAAAAGCGTGCAGAAAGCAGGGAGGCTGGCCATCATCATTGTATAAATGCTTTTCAGGTAGTGTCTTTATAAAGAATAAAAGCCTTGCTAAGAATCACCCATGAGGAGATGGAGTAGCCCAAAACCTGTCGGTTCTGCCAGATTTTTACTACCTACCGTAAGTGACAGCAACATAAGAGAAAAGTAATTTAAGGCACATTTTACTCCTGTCAATTCATGGCGGGGGGCTCCGTGAATACCCTGCGGGCCGCTGATCGTGACTCGCAGGCTAAATGTAAACACAAGCGGAAATAATCCTCTTTGTTTACATTTGTACAACGCTGCTAACAGTAGCAGCGTTGTACTAGATTAGCGATCCCCGGCCAATCAGCGGCCGGGGATCGCTGTCACATGAGCAGGAGCCTGTTAGAGGCTGCACAGGACAGATCCGTTCCTGTGCAGCCTCCGATCTCCGTGGAAGGGAGGGAGGAGAGGGAGAGGGGGAATCCTGCGGTGGAGGGAGCTTTGAGGTGCCCCCCCCCCCGCCAGCCACACGCAGGCAGGAGCGATCAGATCCCCCCCCCAGCACATCATCCCCCTAGTGGGGAAAAAGGGGGGCGATCTGGTCGCTCTGCCTGGTGTTTGATCTGTGCTGGGGGCTGTAGAGCCCACCCAGCGCAGATCATCGAAATCAGCACTGGTCCTTAAGGGGGGGTAAAGGCTGGGTCATCAAGTGGTTAAAAACCGCCAGGGGGCAGTACAGCAGTTTTTTTTTTTTTATGTTTTATTTTTTAACCACTTGCCGACCGCGCACTCATTCCGCGCGTCGGCAAAGTGGCAGCTGCAGGACCAGCGACGCAGTACTGCGTCGCCAGCTGCAGGCTGATTAATCAGGAAGCAGCCGCTCTCGCGAGCGGCTGCTTCCTGTCAAATCACGGCGGGGGGCTCCGTGAATAGCCTGCGGGCCGCCGATGGCGGCTCGCAGGCTAAATGTAAACACAAGCGGAAATAATCCGCTTTGTTTACATTTGTACGGTGCTGCTGCGCAGCAGCGCCGTAAGGCAGATCGGCGATCCCCGGCCAATCAGCGGCCGGGGATCGCCGCCATGTGACAGGGGACGTCCTGTCACTGGCTGCACAGGACGGATAGCGTCCTGTGCAGCCTCGATCACCGGGGGGGCAGCAGGTAGGAGAGGGAGGGGGGAATTTCGCCGCGGAGGGGGGCTTTGAGGTGCCCCCCCCCGCCAGCCACACACAGGCAGAAGAGATCAGACCCCCTCTGCACATCATCCCCATAGTGGGGAAAAAAGGGGGGCGATCTGATCTCTCTGCCTGCACCCTGATCTGTGCTGGGGGCTGTAGAGCCCACCCAGCACAGATCACTAAAACAGCGCTGGTCCTTAAGGGGGGGTAAAGGGTGGGTCATCAAGTGGTTAAATCATGTAGCGAGCCTAGGGATCGCTACATGATAGCCGCTGTGCAGCAGCATCCCCCCACCCGCTCCGATTGCCTCCGGCGGTCTGCAATCAGGAAAACCCATTCAAAGAACGGGATTTCCTGGAGGGCTTTTCCCGTCGCCACGGCGACGGTCGTGATGACGTCATCGACGTTGTGACGTCATCGGGAGTCCCGATCCACCCCTCAGCGCTACCTGGCACTGATAGGCCAGGCTGCGCAAGGGGTCTGGGGGGAGGGGGCGGCGCAGCGCGGCGGGTAGCGGCGAATTGGCGTGGAGTGGCGACAATCGGTGTGCACACGCAGCTAGCCAAATCGGCCTAGCAGGGCCTGAGAAATCCTCCTGCGCGGCTTATCCCGAACTACGTTCGGGGTTACCGCCAGGAAGGTTAACAAGGAATTTTATTTTTCTTAGCAGTAATGTTATACTGTGCGGGTAATGTAAGGGTAATTTGGGGTTTCTGGCATTTGCCGGACCTCTTATTACTTCTCCTTCCAAGTTGCTACAACTCGAAGGGAGAGTACTACTGGTATGTAACGCCGCTGGGAATTTGAGCAGCAGCAGGGTGGGCCGTCATTTGGCTAACTCTGCGCCCAAGTTACTAGCGGCGTACATAAACCTACGTGATAACGGCTACTGCCAAGCAAGCGGGATCTCCCTCTGCTCATAGAACTCTCAGTAGATAAACATTCCGCAGAGATCACCTGGCAGAACTTAAAGATGATTCAATTTTATTCATTACTTTTTTTTCACTTCAATTCCTCTTTAATGGGGTGATTGAGTTCAACCATCTGGTGGTGAGACGAAGGCAAATTTATCCAAACAGGTGGTTTTGGCACATGCTGCTCAGCTCCGAGCGTTGAAGCTGGGCACAGCTATATTACTAGTGCTATAGTATGCACCCCACGCAGAGGTAATTCGTAATTTAGTCCTGCTATAGAGCGCTGGGCGTGTAATGGTAATTTGGGGTTCCAGCCAGGGGCGTAACAATAGACCCTGCAAGGGATGCATCGCAGGAGGGCCCAGAAGCCACAGGTGGCCCCATGGGGGGAGAAGTTTATTTTCCCTGTCCTGAGTGACTGAAAACTAAGGCATGGAGAGAAAAATGTTCTGCTCTCTGCACAATTGTTCTAATCACTGCATCTGCTCAGCCATTGATAAGGAATCATAAGGAATACAAAGTTTTGCAGACAAAGATTTGTAGACAGTCCCTATTGAATGTTCAGCAGGGTCTTGTGTACAGCTCTGCTCTACCTCCAGCCTTTCTACCCTCTTTACAAATGCTGTGTACTGTAGTGATGCTGGAGGAGTCTGCAGAGCCAGTTCCTTTGTATCAGAGATGGATAGAGTGAGTGTAATAAGCTGAGGCTGGGAGCACTCATCTGTCGGTTTTCTGTATGTGTTTTCTGCACACCATGGGCTTGATTCACTAAACCGTGATAACTCATATCAGGGGCGTTTTCGCACATATTTTCGAATTTGCGTGTGATCGTGAATTTTCGTGCAGAAACGTGAATTTTTGCGCACAATCGCAAATTTTCACACGAAAACGGTCGCATTTTTGCACGGAAATTCGTGATTGCGCACAAACGCGAAAATGCGCGTTAAAAAACGGCCGTGATATGAGTTTATCACAGAAGCTAATGTAATTGATAAAGAAACGCCGCTGGGAATTTGACCGTCATTCGGCTCACCCTGAGCCCAGCTCACCGATGGCGTACCAGTACACACGCTAAATGTATCCCATCTCTGGAGTGGTAGAGTTCTGCTGTAAGATTTAAACTTGATTGAAGTGGGATTATTTTTATTAGTTTTTATGTTTAAGTATTTATTGTTTATGGACACAAAGCTGAAATTTCAAACATTGTATATTAGCTGATGAAGAAGTGTGTCGCTCTCTCTGATTGAAAAAGAAACGATTGAGTGTGTAAGCCTCCGTGCCTGTGGTCTACCATTGATAAATGTGTATATATCTTTTTTATTATTTAAATCCGTGCTACATTTTATCTAAAAACAGTACGTTTGTTGCTAGGAGACGCAGCTGTCAACATTCCAGAAGCGGAAGGTAATTAGGAGAAGCGGCAAAACACATCATTATTTCATTATTAAGTGCTGGAAAATAATAAGGGCTTCCTGTCCTCCTTTTTATTTACTGTTGATGTTGTCGTTGTTCTTTCCTGCACTGTAACCCGATAAAACAGACGCGCAATTATAGAGAGCAAACACCGTGATTTGTGCTGCCTATGGAATAGGTCTTGGGCTTTGTACGCGAGAATTACTGTTGCCCTCCACGATTATTAATCGGTTGTAAAGGTGACAGTTTTTCAGTAATGAATGCCGTACAGGCATGTTGTGCAGCTATAGCCAAGTAGTGTGCCATTCTATAGAAAGGGGAGGAGGACAATGGGTAACGAATAAGTGAGCTGTGTCCTACAGGGCAGGGGAGAGATGGACAGTATGCGCTCACCATTCGATGTTTAGCAGTTGTAGAGTTGTGCAGCAGTGGTAATACGATAGATACTCTGCCAAGAAGTCAAAGATTGCTTGCGGCCATGCTCCCCTCCATGTACAATCGCGGCCACACTGCGCAATGCAAACCACAGCCCGCGCCTGTGCAGTTGCGTGAAGCCACTCATGGGCGGCTCTTTTTCTCTGTGCATGAGCGTCTCCTTGCTACCCATTGGCACCTGCACAGTGTGGCAACACTCGTACACAGTGTGGAATGCAGCCATGGACATAAATAACAACAACAACAAATAACATTTGTAAATCGCTTTTCTCCCATAGGATTCAAAGCACATAAGCATGGCTCAGACCAATTATTGGTTGGTTGGTAAATCGTGGTACAGAGGAAGAATTCTATAAGTCCGGAAATGCCAGGCTAAACAGATGGCTTTTCAGTCTGGATTTGAATAACTCCAGGGATGGGGCTCTCTTTACTGGGTGTGGCAGGGAGTTCCAAAGAGTAAGGGCAGAATGACAGAAAGCTCTGGCTCCAGAGGTTTTGAGGTGCACTCTGGGGGTGACCAAGTTTATAGAACTTGCTGATCTGAGGTTGTGAGGGCCGGGTGTGGTGCAGCTTCAGCAAGTCCCTTATGTATCCAGGGCCCAGATTGTGCAGGGATTTGAATGTCAGCAGTCCAATCTTGAAGAGTATTCTCCATTCTACTGGTAGCCAGTGCAGTGAGCGAAGGATCGGTGTAATGTGACAGTGGCGAGGCTGGTTTGTTAGCAATCTGGCAGCAGCATTCTGCACTAATTGCAGGCGACGCAGGTCCTTTTTGGGGAGGCCAGCATAAAGGACATTGCAGTAGTCCAGCCGTGATGTGATGAAGGCGTGAACTAGGGTTGGAAGATCCTCTGGGGGAAGCAGATGTTTAATTTTTGCAATGTTCTTCAGATGAAAGTAGGAAGTTTTGACTATGGATAAAACTTGGTTTCTGAAACTCAATTCCCCATTGATTAGCACAACAAGGCTGTGCACAAGGTTGGAGCTGTTTATGTCTGAATTCCCAATCCTGATTGGTGTTGATTTAGGATAGAGCTGTTTTGATGGCGAGCGCTGGCTTTGGACAACAAGGACCTCAGTTTTGTCAGCATTCAGTTTAAGCCAGCAGTGGGGGGTGGGGGTCATGGTGAATCAGGGAAGCCTCTGGTTCTTTCAGCGGCTCCCCATACTGACATACGTATGTAGACCATACTCTGGGTACAGGGAATTGTGCTCTTTGGTGCCACTTTATTTCACTGGCTCAGAATCAGTATGCAGACTCTGGTGTGACTCCACTGGGTGCATGTTTTTTTGCAGATATTTGACTCAAATACAACTAAAGCCAAAAGCTCAGCATGACTACCAGGCAAATGGGACTGTTTATAAGGATATAAAGATGGTATCCTCTGTATTCCTCTCAATTTGGGTTCCCTTTAACCAGTTAGCAGTAACGTGCCACATTAAAACATTCTGTTTGCACTGTTAATGGCAACAGGATTGTTTAAAGCGTCACTCAGAGACGCCACGCCCGCAGCACGTATCCACCAGGACTAACACATCTATGATTGGTGAAGGGGTACAAGTGTTCCCTGAACCAATCAGAGTGCCTGTAAGGTAATGCCCATAGCTGCAACGAGAATCCAAAGATTATTCCTGTAACAACACTGTCTGTGTGATTTACACTATATTAATTAAAAAAAATAATTATTAAAAAAATTATGTAATTAATTACAAAAATTAATTAAAAATATAAATTTTAAAAAAACCCAATATATCAGTGTTATCAAAACAAAACACTTACAGCTTTAAAAAAAAAATACATTTCATGAGGGTCTATTGCTGTTATTTTTGCAAATAAGGGCTTGTAATTATTGATCAAGTACAAAAAAACTAACAGAACAAAATACACCTTTATTTCAAAAATATTATATTGTTGCCATACATTGTACTAGGGACATAATTTAAATGTTGTAATAACTGGGACAAATGGGCAAATAAAATGTGTGGGTTTTATTTATAGTACCATTGTTTATTTTAAAACGATAGGGGATGGAATTGGAGAAATAGTGTCTTTTTTCATTGTTTTCCCTTTAAAATAAATAGAAAATAGAGTAATTAATGAAAACAAATATCACCCTTAAAAAGCTTAATTTGTGGCACAAAGACAAGGTATAGATCATTTTGGTGTGATAATTATTGATAAAGTTATTGGCGAATGAAAGGAAGGAGTGCTGGCAGGTGAAAATTGTTGTAGTCCATTAGGACTACAACAAGGGTGGTGACGTGGTTAAAATAAGACAGGGAGCAACATCAAAGTCGAAAAAAGGGCCCTTGTTTTTTTTTTTTTTTTATTGTTTTGATAAGGCTGGTTAACGAGAATAGCAATGATTAAGTAACTTAACTCTGTTATTCAGTATTGTAACAATGCCTCTCTTTCCAGCAAAGGGTCATTTTCAAGGCCGCTGTGCCTGTGAAACCATAACAATGACACAATAACATCCCACGGTATTTACATATTTACGTGTCAAGTTACAATGAATTCGGCTTGGGTAAATACTTGAAACAGATAGTGTATTGTTAACGGCTGAATGTTACCTGCAAAAAAAAAATCAGACGCCCCTGAGAAGGTCGATATCTGTCACGTGCAGTTCATGGGGAATGGAAAAGAATGCTTAGCCCTCAATGCATTCGTGCACAGTCTGAATTCAATTCATGGGCTGGATTATAATCTCTGATAGAGTAGCTTAGCAAAGATGTCTTTCTACTTGCAACATGGGATGGGAAGTACAGGACAGGAAACAAAAAGTAAAAAACCTAAATAATACAATAAAAAATTATAAAGGGTAAAAATATTGAAAAATTTTCCAAAACACTAAGTAGTCCATAACTCATGGGGCCACCCAAGCAAAACTTTGATGAGGCCCTTCAATGTTCACACCCCTTCCCTCGCCTTCCATTGGTGCCCTTCATGGCCTTGGTGCCATCTCACAAGGGCCATAAAACAAATGTGGCCATCATGATCGTCACACCCATAAAAAACCCTGATCTGAAGTATAGTCCCCTGTATTAGAGGAAGGGAAGGTTAGCAGTTGCAACCCCCCCATTACACACACCTCCCCCCCCCCCCTGCGATCACAGGTGAGGCAGCTATTGGTCATTGATTGGCCAATCATAATTGCAAGTATGTACCAGGATTAAGAGGAAGTTATTAGGTATTTCAGAAAAAGACAGTTTTCAAATGCTTACAATGTGTATAGTTGATCTGAGGGTTATTTTCTTTAAGAAACAGTGGAGTTAAACTTTAAAAAGAGGAATTTATGTACTGTATATAACTTATTGAATAAAACGGCATTTTTGTATCAATTTATTAATTATTTTTGTGTTTGTCTGTTGTAAAATCTTACCCCACACTGATTTACATTCTTAAATTTGTCAAAGATGCCGACATCTTTACTCATGATAAGGTGAGCCCCTGTGGTACTTTCCCCACCCCTGTGAAGTGAGCAGAAACACCACGTTACCTCCCAGAGTGCTCTGGGGAAAAGTCTGAATGACATCATAGCCTAGGCTAAGCATCACATTGAAGGTGGGGGTTACACACCAATAAACAACAATACAGCAAAGTCCTCGTTATCTGGAACTCGGGCAACCAGGAGCCTCAATTTACCGGCATGCCTGAGGGGATAACTGGGACAGAACGTTTTGGAGATTTAAGGGCAGAAACTACTTACTGATACTCTGGCTGCCATCTTCTATGCATCCTACAGTTCCCAGCGACTTTTCCGGAGCCCATGCACAGCTACCGTCGTGTCACCTGACTTGAAGAAAGTCAGGTGACATGTCGGGAACCATACACAGAGGACTTTGGAAAGCCGCTGGGAGCTACAGGAAGTGTAAAACACAACAAGCTGACACATGGAGGATCGCTTAGTGGTTTCTGCTGCATGGGGGGGCGGAGGTTTGTATTATTTTTGGACGGCTGCTCAAGCAACCAAAAAGCACACATATCCGGAATCAGGCAATCCCCTTCTGTGCCAGTTATTAGGGACTTTGCTGTATATAGATTTAAGAAGTGTTTCTGATAATGAAACCTGATGATTGATTGCATTCTACTATATGCCATTACGGTTTCTCTTTAAGTGAGCAGCTGTCCAAAATTTCCAAGGGCACTACCAAGAATATGTCTTTAGAATCAGAACCAAGGTCCGCCACTGGAGATTGCGGTAACAGTCGCTACACAGCTGTCTCCTTTCCTGACACATCATCTGCTGGCTTGTGTCGCCGCTTCCTTTCCTTCCTGACACGTATGTTGGCACCAAGACAGCAGCTTCAGACTCAGAAACTGATACAGGGCTGGCATGGCTTGATGCAAACTCTGGGAAGAGCAGACGGAAGGAAGGTAAAGTTGTGAGATGTTAGCAGTGGAGAAGAAGAAGGAGCACAAAGTCAAGGTCACGTTCATAGACCTGCAGAACCCCTTCATCTCCATTGGCATCGACTGACTCGCTTGGGATTTTCTAATAGAGACGAAATTTATATCTCTGGAGTGGAATTATATTGTACCAAAGAGACGAATCAGCCACAGCATTAAAACCACTGTCCGGAAACGAGAATAATATTGATAATCTTGTTACAATGGCAGTTGTAGGCACAGGGCCAGCACTACCAATTGCCCCAGGTTCCCTGAGTCAGCTTCCAGGATGAGTGGGCCCCCCAGAAAAACCTTCCTCCCCCAACTTATAGAAAACCTAAAAGTGTTTCTAAAATTTTAAAAAAAAATACCTAAGGTGGGGGAAGGCTCTGGGTCCTATTGAGCATTCCTGTTCCTTTCACGTTACCCTCGTTCCAGGCGCTGTCTTCCCCATTCAAATCTCCCACTGCAGGAGTCTTTGAAAGTCTTCAAGAAGTTGAGTGCTACCAACGATAGGCGGCTCCGTACTACGCTCGCACATGCACACTACGAAGCCACCCAACTTCCGAAGCCTCCTGCGAAGACAGCAGTCTCTGAGCTATCGGTTGGAGACTACTAAAGGTTGTGAAAGTGCTGGAATGAGGGGACCAGGAGAGGAACAGGAAGGCTCTATAGGACCCAGAGCCATCACCCTCCTTAGGTAAGTATCTGTTTTGTCCTGTGGGCTCCAGGGCCATGGGAATCTTTTTTTTAACAGGACGCCAGAGGTTAAATTTAGGTGCCCATGGGGGGTTAAGCTTTAGTGCTGGGGGTTTTAAGGATAGTTGGGAGGGAAGGTTAAGGTTCAGCACCCTTCAGTGAGGTGTTAAGGTTAGGCACCACCAGGGAAGAGTTCTGCGTGAGAGAAGGGAGAGCATAGGCAAACAGTGGGGGATTACAGCTGCCCAGAATCCCCCCTCAGACCAGGGCCGGTGCAGTGTCTGGGGAAAGACACAAGTTGAGACACCAGAATATCTGCAGGTATCCTGCAGCTCACAGCACCGCCCCTTTCTTTCCCGGCTACTGCTTCACTTTCCCCTTTATTACCAGTGTCGTCTGTCCTCATTACTATCTGTACACAAACTGCTCCTGATCTATCCCGTTTTGGGTCAGACAGGAAATTGCATTATGTGTACCCAACATGATGTCCTACCATATTATTATACTGTATTGTGTGTGGCTGAGGTAGCCCTTTAAGGAATCCCCTCTGTGAAAATCCTGGGTTTGCCCCTGGAGAGGTTAGGTCAATGTAAAATAAATGGTATATATTACCAATATTTTACTATATGAATGAAGTAGTAGAATGTTGGTAAATTTAACAATATTCTACTACCACTTTTGCTGCAACCCTTTTAAACGAGCGCCTTAATTAACTGTATGCACAGAGGCAGAGGATCAGCAGGGCAGCCAGACAACTGGTACTGCATAAAAGGAAATAAATATGGCAGCTTCCATATCTCTCTTATCTTGGGTTCACTTTAATTGGCTTAATTATATTCTCTTTCTAGGTCACTGTATCAAACAGCGGCAGGTGGAACCCCAAACATAAGTTTCCTTGTGATCTTTCTTATGTTTAAAAATAGGAAGGTTTTTTTTAGGTTTTTTTTTTTTTTTTGTATCACACAATAAATGTGCTAAAAAAATAGAAAAATAATAAATTAAATTCTACACTTTTTCTTTAAGGATTAGGAGACGCTAACAGGGATTTAGTTTCTCACATCTGCTGGAAAGAATTAGAAAATGTCAAGCACTGTAATTTTCAAGCATTTTTCTTCTCTATCTTTTTCCAGTTAGCTGTTTACAGATTTTGCCATAGTTATTTTTCCCTTCTCACAGATTTTTTTTTACCTGTCACATAGAGATGTTTAATTCAAACCAATGTGTTATTTTCATTGTCTTTTTGGCTTAATTCTTCTGCAGGTTATCCCCTCGGCCAGGAGCGAATCCACTATTTATGGTTCATTGGCTGAAGATTCCGGCTGGGTTCTCACTGCTATAAAAAATGTTCCACAAATTGGCAAACTGGCATTTAAAATAGCAAATGATGTAAAGTCTATGGGCCGCCAAAAATTTGCCTTGGTGTGCTATACCCAGTGTGATGTTATGTGCATTTTAAAATTGCACAACAGGTTTCTTTGTCTTGTATACTGTATGCAAATCCCATGCGATTCAGATGCAATTTGCATACAATGCTTTCCTATGGGGGAAAAAAATGCATGGCATTCATGTGCAAACAAAAAAATATTGAACTGATAATGTACTTTTTCAGTTATTGAAAATGAAGATTAATTTAAAATGCAAAATGGAATCGTACAAAAAGCACACCTAAGCCAGAAAAAAAAAAAGTTTTACTCACCTGGGGCTTCTACTAGCCCCCTGCAGCAGTCCTGAGCCCTCGCAGTCACTCACTAATCCCCTGGTCCCCCGCTGCCAGCTAGTTTCGTTTTTGCCGACAGGCCCGTCAGGACTGGCCACACGTAGCTTTTGCCGCATTCCCGACTGTAATTAGCGCTATTGTGGCCCACAACGCATACAAAAATACGCGTTGCCGCATTACGAACGCATAGATATGCGGCAACGCATATTTTTGTACACGTTGCGGCCCACAATAGTGCTAATTAGTCGGGAATGCGGAAAAAGCTACGCGTGGCCGGTCCTGACGGGCCTGTCGGCAAAAACGAAACTAGCTGACAGCGGGGGACCAGAGGATTAGTGAGTGGCTGTGAGGGCACAGGACTGCTGCAGGGGGCTGGTAGAAGCCCCAGGTGAGTAAAACTCATTTTTTTTCCGACTTAAGGTTCACTTTAAAATGCAACAAAAACATGCAAACACAGAAACGCATATGGCAGAAAACTCATGGGGCCTGATTCACTATTCGGGGCTAACCCAGTTAGCATGCCCAAAGGCTTCGGGCGTGCTAACTAGGGTGCTAAGTAGTTAGCAACAAGAAAAGTGAATCAGCTCGTGCAAAGTCCGGTGCGCGCAAAACGTTGCATCATGGTACGATGAAAAACAGCGCACCTGATGCGACTATAAGGGCGCATTGGATGTGACCTTAATGTCGCATAGTGCGACGATAAGGTTGGACTCAGTGTGCCCTTATAGTCGCATCAGGTGCACGACGTTTTGCGCGCATCGGACTTTGAGCGCACAAAGTTTTGCGTGCGGGACTTTGCGCCCAAGCGCTACTTAGCATGCACAAAGTGTTTTTAGGCATGAAAAGGGGCTTTTCACAAGCGTGCTAACAGTTAGCACTGCTTTGTGAATCAAGCCCATGGTTTTCGACACAGACAAGTGTGATCCTAGTGTAAAGGCCCTAACACACCAGAGAAAGATTTCTGGGTCATTTTCATAAAAAAAAAAAAAAAAATTGTATTGACGCATTAGAATTGCAGTAAAATCGCCATGATCGCGTTTTTTTCAAAAAGTAGCAATTATGGCTATTTTGTTGTGATTTTACCATGATTTTAACCATTTATGCCGTTTGCGGCAGTATATCAACTCCCCAGAGGACTTCATTTCCTGGACAGGGGCATAGATGTACATCTACTGCTACGGACGGCCGCCGCTCGCTCCCGCTTGCTTTTTTGCTGCCGCCCACTAGCCTGGAGATTCACCGATCTAAGTGCCGGTGTCAATGATCGCCGGCATCAATGAGATGCCTGTACACTTTGCACACATTACTTCTTGTTCGCATGCTATTAGTACGCGGCAGAAGGAAAATGCGTGAGGATATCTTGTGGCCAAATAGTAAAATTACACCTACATTTTGTTTTTTAATAGAATGAATGACGCCTATTTTCTATTTAAATCAACCCCTTACCCCCTCACTCTTCCATGGTTGCCCCAATAAATAAAAATGCATATATATATATATATATATATATATATATATATATATATATATATATATATATATTAAAAACAATAGAAAAAATATTATTTACCTTAGGGACTAAACTTTTTTTATTTTAAGGTCATGAGGGTATATTACTGTCATTCTTACAATTATTATTATTATTGGTGATGGACACAAAACATAAAAATATACCTTTATTTCCAGATAAAATATTGTTGCCATACATTGTACTAGGGAAATATTTTAAACGTTATAATAACTGGGACAATTGGGCAAATAAAATGTGTGGGTTTTATTCACAGTAGAACGTTTGATTTTAAAACTATAGTGGCTGAACTTTGAGAAATTATGAATGTTTTCATTTTTTTCGTATAATTCACATTAAAATGCAATTTTACAATAAAATAATTCTTAGAAAAATGCACCACCCAAGGAAATCCTAACTGGTGGTAAAAAACCCAAGCTATAGATTTCATTGTGATAAATACTTAAAAAATGATTGGCGAATGAAAGGAAGGAGCAATGAAAGGTGAATATTGCTCTGGTACAGAAGGGATTCCTAGTAGGGAAGAGGTTAATGTAAGTCAATGGAAACATTTTTTAAAAACGAAAACAACCTGCAAAACGCTCTCCGGTGTGTCAGGGCCCTTAGACTCGGATCTTAGGCTCCTTCTCCACTTAAGCGCATCAGGGCCCATATGGAGTTCACTTTTTCTCCTGGGTTTTCTCCTAGGTGATAATTTTCATCTTGTCTTTAAACCAAAGTTTCAGTATTTTACAATTAAAAAAGAACCCAAATGTTGGTGAAAAAGTACTAAATCACAATTTATTGTGTTTTCTTGCTTGCTGGAAGCTTAAAAGGCATTTTATGACAAGTTGTAAAAATATCACCTAGGAGGAAACTCACGAGAAAAAGAGAATTGCATATGGGCCCAGATGTTCACCGATGCGGTTGTGACTCCCATTTATAACATTTCCCGCCTGGACTATTGCTATTCCCTTTTATCAGGCCTCCCCTCAAACCATATTGCGTTCCTTCAATCAGTAATGAATGGGACAGCCAGACTGATCAACTCCTCTCATTGCAGCGCCTCTACAACTCCCTCCTGTGAAGCCCTCCACTGGCTCCCCATCCGCTTCAGGATCAACTTCAAAATTCTCTGCTTGGCCTACAAATCACTGAACAGGACCTGCCCAACCAACATCTCTGCTCTTGTCCACAGGCACGTACCGACTTCCCCCCTCTGATTCTCCAATGACCTGCGTCTGTTCGCACTGCGCATATCTCACTCACATACAGGATTCCAGGACTTCACTAGGACTGCCCCCATGCTCTGGAACTTACTCACCAGCCATCAGACTCGCCCCCACCTTTGATACCTTTAAATGGGCCCTCAAGACCCGCCTGTTCATGCTCGCTTCAGTACCATAATACATTCTGCTGGGCACCATCTCAACAGATGCACCTAGTGTGTCTCTACCCCGACCCTTTAGATTGTAAGCCTCTGGCAGACCCAGGGCCCCCCTCCCCCTTCCCCAGTGTTTCCAGCTTGATTATGCAATCTCACTGTCTGTCGCCCCTCCATAGACACTGAATTACTGTTATCAAATACATTTGCATGACCTTGTTTTGTTGTGAGCTTCTTGTATGCCCTGCCTTGTATGTTAACCCATTAATCCACTGCGTAGCACTGCGTAATATGTTGGCGCTTTAGAAATACTATAAATAATAATAATAAAGAATGTGAATCGCAATACGTTTGAGTATTTTCATTGGAGACCATGAGTTGCAATGCCACAATGATCTGCAATGCATAGAAGAGGGTAGTGGGCAGCACGGTGGCATAGTAGTTAGCGCTCTCACCTTGCAGCACTGGGATCCTGGTTCGAATCCTAGCCAAAGCACTATCTGCAAGGAGTTTGTATGTTCTCCCCGTGTCTGCGTGGGTTTCCTCTGGGCTCTCTGGTTTCCTCCCACATCCCAAAAACATACGGATAAGTTAACGGGCTTCCCTCTAAATTGGCCCTAGACTATGATACAAACACTACACAATACATACACGACATGATATAGACATAGGGATTAGATTGTGAGCCCCTCGGTGGGACAGTTAAGTGACAAGACAATATACTCTGTACAGCGCTGCGGAATATGTAGGCGCTATATAAATGCCAAATAATATTAATTAAATAATCAAACAGCGTAGTCTTTGCACTTCTGATGTCTCTGCAGTCCTCGCTGCATCACGTTCCCAAAAATGCGGTAGGTGGGCAAAAGGCCTAAGCATCATTTCACTGGAAGAGTCCCGGAAACTAAACAAGTGCCTCTCTCTTCAGCATGAAGTGGAGGGAAACATTAAATAAACACCAAATATTTTTAAAGCTCGTAGCTCTAAATAAATTAATAGCAGCTGAGAGTCTATCATTTACAAACATCAAATGAAATATGCAGGATCTTTCTAAATGACTGAGTTAAAAAGGGGCTATTTGGGCAGCTGCTTATCTCCCTCCGCAGCTCGGTTAATGGAAATAAATGTAAATGATCCCATCGCTGATTAGTGGAGGCTCTACGGGACGCCGGAGTGAAAAAAAAAGATAAAAAAATCCAAGTATTTTATTAGTTTTCAGAAGAAACGAAGCTGACCTCCCTTTGATGTGAGCTTTGATTTCTGTGCTGTGATCGGCTGGTTCTGGCGTTCCAGAGGCTTGCAGAATCTAGGTCTGTGCACGCCATCCAGGCAGGCCTTTTAAAGCGGTTGACTTTTCGTGTTAATGAAGCTACCTGGCTGCACTGCACTGCTGTGTGTTTAATTAACTAACAGACTGCGTGTGAACCGCCAGCGCCCGGAGGCATAACGTCTTCCATGGCTGCTTATGGACAATGACAATCGAGTTCCAAGGCTTCCGCTCCGCCGCCAGTCTCTGCAGACCTGTGGGGCAAATCGTGGCCCACTCCGCTGTCTGAAGCTAAACTGCAAAGCTCGGCATGGCCTCCTTAAAGAAACTCTGAAGCGAATAAAATTTGCTATTTTTACCTTGTATTTCGCTTCAGAAGTCTCAGTAGAGGTAAACCGCCGCATCCCTGCTGCAAAATGAGGGGTTTAGACTCCCCAAATCCCGGGGCAAACATCTTGGTTGTGAATTGTGCTGCCCTGAGAGGCAGAGCTTTGAGCTGTAGCTCTGCTTCTCCTGACGACAATCGCCGTGCGGATCTCCGCCTCTCCCCGCCACTCTCTATGAAGGTTGACTGAGAGGGGCGAGGAGAGGTGGAGATCTGTGGCAATTGACATCAGTAGAGGCAGAGCTACAGCAGAAAGCTCTGCCTCTTTCAGGAAGCGCTGCCTGGATTGCGTCCCGGGGATTTGGGAGGTCTAAAGCCCTCGTTTTGCCGCGGGGATGCAGCGGTTTACCTCTACTGAGACTTCTGAAGTGAAATAAAAGGTAAAATAGCAAATTTTATTCGCTTCAGAGTCTCTTTAAATGACTGTGAAGTGGCATGTAGCCGCATGGGTTAAAGGGGACCTGAACTTCCTCTTTGCTCTAAAAGCTAAGCAACAACATAATAACCTGAATCTAAACAACATAATAAGTAAATCTTAAGCGATATTAAAAAGAAAAAACACACACTTACCTAAGGAGAGGGAAGGCTTTGGGTCCTCTAGAGCCTTCCCGTTCTCCTCACAATCCCCTCATTTCCCTGCAGGTTTCTCTGTTCGAATCTCCCACCGTGGGAGACTTCGGTAGTCTTCAGGAACCTGAGTCCTCCTGAAGACAAGCAGTTCTGCACTGCGCACTCGGGAGTGCTCGAGAAAGGGCGCACTACAGAGCCGCTTGTCTTCGGGAACCCGAATGCTTCCGAAGACTTCTGAAGCCCAGCCAAAGCAGAAGAGAGCACTGCTAGGGGAGCCTGCAGGGGAACGCAGGACCTTGAGGGGAACGGAAGGTTCTATAGGACCCACAGCCTTCCCTCTCCTTACGTAAGTATCTTTTTTTTTTGTTTTTAAAATTGCTTCATACTCCCTTTAAAGAAAAACATTTCTTTGTTACAGCTGATACGAAACCTGCAAAAAATCTGCTGTGTGTCTACTTCCTGTTTTCATGGAAGCAGACATATTATTAATATCCTGTGTTCACCAATTAGCTGCTCTGCCACAGCAGCCAGCTGACACAGCTGACGGATCAAATTACAACTTAGTCATAGATGAGAGGGAATTACACAGGCTAAACTCTCTAAATACATACAGGGTGCATTTCTATATGTTTTCTTTTTGTCCCGTGCAAGAGTTCAGCTCCACTTTAACCAAGTATATACATGCTATTTTTAATAATTCCAAGTTTTAGCAAATTTTACACTAATTTTAGACAACCAGGAAAACCAATCAAATGAAGCGGCTGTAGTAATGATGATGCGGTGCAATATGGTATTCGGACACAAAATGTCTTCATCACCATTATAACCACCATTCCCACTACCTGGAAAAGTGTCCAATCCCTGCAAACAGAGAGTTGATGCAGGAATACTCCTCCCTTTCAATAAGAAGCTTAGTCAATTCTGGAGTCAAGGACTTGGCAATGGATATTTAAAGTTAAGTAGTTGGAGATGTTCTGGAAGATGAAGAACTGTGAGGTTCCTCTCCTCTCCTAGCTGGTGCTTAAAGGCTCAGAGTCTGAGGTTGGCCACCTAGGCTAAGAACTGTTTGGAAAGGTTTCATGTCCACTAATGGACTAGTGAGACTTGGAACTTGGAAGACATCAATGGCCACCATCTAGGAGACCACTCCACTACAGAAGGTGCTAAGGCCTGTATGGAGGGCTGAGCACAGTTTTCTCAGACTGATCCCTATAGAGAAGGTGGGATTCTGGGAAATATACAGATCAGGTGGCCTTTATCTGTAGGGATAGGTTCATGCTTGTAATGCTAAATCCACACTGGCGGTAAATATAGGCGTTTCCCTGTCAGTGGTACAGCAGCAAAGCAATGCCAGTGAAAATAAAGGCGGCTCAGTGGAAGCATTCACACTCAGGGTCTGTTCACACTTTTTTTTAAGCACTAGTGCAGTGTTAACTATATGGCCGTGATCTCACTGCAGCGATTGCCGGCAATTTACAATTACCGCTTAACACAAATGCGGTACATGCAGCATTTTTTCACGATTTAAAGGGATCGCGATTGCAATGTATTTCATTTGCGAAACGCAATCACTCAAAAATTAATATCTAGTAAAAGATACACGACTTTCACATAAAAAACGCAGTGGCAAATCACTACCGTTTTGTGATTGTAAGTGTGAATAGGGGCCTCAGATCTGTACTGTATGCTCGATTAGCATCATGCTCCGAGAATGCAAAATTATGTGTCTTTAATTCATTTCATTGGTATTTTGTGGAAATTCCCCATACGTGTAATAATTACCATACAAGACAAACCACAGTAATGTCTCAGTCTAATGCGCAGAAACATCCGGCGTCGAGAAACAACTCTCCTGAGAATCTAGCCTGACAATAAGTATCCTTAAAGTTATTGTTGTTTCTATAGAATCTATCAGTTTTTGTGCCTATTGAGTGAATCCCAAGAAATGATTCACTGTCCCCCGAATCCTGCGGTGTCCGTGGAAACGGTTTATTCCAGACAATGGGTGGACCCCACAGAACAACCTTGTTAATCGCCCTCATTGCTCAACAAAATGATTCACCGGCTGGTTGAACGCCTCGTCTTCCTTACACCTGATTATGTCTCACGTGCGGATCACACATTGACCTACTTCCGCTAATTACAGGGAGCTCTCACCCGCCAACGCTACAATCACAGCTTCGGCTGAGGAGAATTACACAACCGAAAGCCGTGCAGGCAAACAAAAGCCCCAGAGCTGACCGCTTGTCTTCTCTACATGTGGTTCATATAGATCATATTGAAATGAATTACTGTATACATGGAAAAATGCTCTGGATTATAGATCTTTATCTACCTGTCAGCAATGCCCGGCGGAAGCAGGAAATTTGGGCACCCATTATAAATATCGCATGCGTGTGAACTTTGGGGGTCCGCGGAACCTGATAAATAGCGAGGGCCTCATTTTTCAAATGCATGCTGATATTCACAATGGGCGCCTATCGAGGCGGCTGATAGTAATTATTTTTATGTGGTGGAATCGCAAGGGTGTTAAGGTAAGGTGTGTGTGTGTGTGTGTTGGGGGGGGGGGGGGGGTGTTAAAGGGGTTCTCCAGGGGGGTTTGAAAATAAAAACAGACACTCACCTGTGGCTTCTATCAGCCCCCTGTAGCTGTAATGTTCCACGCCATCCTCCTCCGATCCGTTCCCTGCCGCCGGCCCCAATCTAGAGCAGCATCCCATCCAACTGCGGCTGCGCAGCCATGGCCACGCTCGTGCTTGCTCCCGAGCGCGTCATCGGAAGCTTACTGCACAGGCGCAGTACAAGAAAACTTTGTACTTCGTTCTGATGACGCGAGCGGGAGAGCGCATTATTCGTTTTGTTAGACAAATAATTGCCTGATGCCGATGGTGGGGAACGGCGGATTGGAGGAGGACGGCGTGGGACATTACAGCTACAGGGGGCTGATAGAAGCCACAGGTAAGTGTCAGATTTTATTTTCAAACCCCCCTGGAGAAGCCCTTTAAGGTTAAACATTAGAGGGGTTTGAGTGGTTTGTTTGTGGGGGTGGGAGGGGCTGTTCAGGGTTATCAGGAAGGGTGTTTGTGTGGGGGGGTTAGGCGTCAGGAAGGGTGATTGTATGTGTGTGTGTGTGTGTGGGGGGGGGGGGGATTAGGTGTCAGGAAAGTGTTTGTGAGTGTAGGGGGTGATTAGGGTTAGGTGTCAGGGAAGGGTGTTTGTGGGGTGGAACGTTTAGGGTTCGGAGTCAGGAAGGGAGTTTGTGCAGGGGATGGACGGTTAGCGTTAGGCATCAGTAAGGCCTCTTGCACACTGCATGCATTTCCGATTCCGCTTTTTAATCGGTTTTTACATCCGATTCCGATTTTTAATCTTTACTGCATGCTGCATTTTTTGATCCGTTTTTCTGTTAAATGTATTCAGGGAAAATCAGAATTGAAAATCGGAAACGGAATCGGAAACGCAAAACAGATTTGCAGTGTGCAGGGAGCGGAAGAGTGTGTGGGGAAGTTAGGTTTAGGCGTCAGGAAGGGTGTTTGTGCGGTGGAACGGTTAGGGTTAGGAGTCAGGAAGGAAGTTTGTGCAGGGGAGGGATGGTTATTGTTAGGCATCAGGAAGGGTGTTTGTGTGCGGTGGTTAGGGTTAGGAGTCAGGAAGGGTGTTTGTGCAAGTGGGGGGCAGTTGGGGTTAGGCCTCAGGGTAAAGGGTTCTGTGTAAGAATAGGCTTAGGTTTAACAAAAGTGAAATATTGGCATTTAATACCAATATTTTACTATCGTTTTTACACTTCAAAAGTATATCTGAATTAAAAAACCAATATTTTACTATTGCGATTACTGGGCACCCCAATTTCCAAGCGCCTTTTGTGATGTACGCATTTCCAGCTCCCTGCTAATTTCCACTCACCCTTTAGTCACATGGGCATGGAGGCAGCGTGGTGGTAATAGTTGTATGCCACACCTCTCTGCTGACCAATCATGATTATGACCATGGCTGTACTTTTAGGACCCGTTCCAGGGCTTGTTCTAGACTTTTTGCTGCCTGAGGCAAACTTGTGAGGATGCCGCCCTTCACCCCCCCACACTCCCCGCGCCCCCCCCCCCCCACCATATTGAAATGATCGCACAGCACCCGACAATTTGCACTGCACGTTATAGCTGCGGTGAGCCCCAAAAAAACACCCTCAGTATGGGTAGTAGGTAGCTAGGTACAGTTGCCCCCAGTATAGATGGGCCAGGCACTCTCTTCCATAATCACTTCCTGTTTCAGCCTTGTGCTGCCCTCAGACTTCTGCCACCTGAGGACGTCGCCTCACTTGGCATCATGGGTGGACCCATCATGGCCCTTTCACACTAAGTCAGTTGTATTGCAGAATAATACTGCAGACCAACTCACTGCTCATACAATTCTATGGGCCTGTTCACAGTATGGCGTTGTAACTGATCACTCTCTCTGCATGCAGGCTTTGTATTCAAGTCTATGTCCAGCCTCCATTGCAGATCATACCTATTATAACGTTATTCATTGTGAACAGTGTGAATCCACCCTTAGGCCTCTTGCACACTGCAAGTGATTCGATTCCGCTTTTTAATCAGTTTTTACATCCGATTCAGATTCCGGTTTGCAGTGTGCAGGGAGCAAACTGCAAATCGGAATCGGATGTAAAAACTGATTAAAAAGCGGAATCTGAATCGGAATCACTTGCAGTGTGCAAGAGGCCTTAGAATGTGTTTATGCGTGTTGTGGTGCGTTATGACGCACAGCAATGGGCTGCCATAGTCCCACAATGGGTCCATTCATATTGTCGCATTGGCTCTTTGGTGCGTCAAATTCATTCATAATAACTGAGACGAGCTGTGAATTACAGCTCAAGAAACACTAAATGACTGCCTCATAGCCAGATCATCCACAAGGTAATATAGGCAGTTGCCTAGGGCCTGGAGAGAGTCTAGGGGCCTGGTGGATGCTAGCCCCACTAAATCTTATTTTAAAAAAGCCAGGTGACCATTAGTGGTGGGCAAAAACTTCTATCTAGCCTAGGGCTCCATTTCATTGTAATCCTTTTCTGGTCTGCCTCGCAAATGCCACTATGCCAGATCTTTAGAGATCCCAACACCCGAGCATGACCCAATCACATTTCCCCGCCCACGGTAAACTTCTCAGCTGCTCACGGCTTTTCATCCCTCTGATCCCCTCCCTAGCAACAGATGTTTCGCTGATCTGGAGGCTAGTGACGCATCTGTACAGCGTCAGCACTGCAGTGCTGCCCCAAGGGTTGTGTACCGATTACTGGCGGGCGACAGAAATGCCTCAGTGTGTATAAGTCTAAAGCGGGCCACACAGAAGCACCTTCCCCCATTCTTTTCTAAACACATCTTTCCTTTACCAAAAACTTTATAAACAATTCTTGTGGAGTTCTTCCTAAAGGGCCCCAGCTATGTATAAAACTTTTTGTTTCATTCAGCTCGGGTACACTTTAAAGAGAATCTGTACTCTAAAGGGGCCCATACACTCAGCCGATTTTCTGGCCGACCGATCGATCCCGATCGATCGATCGATAGCAAATCGGTTGGCCAATCGCCCGATCGATGGCCGATTTCGATAGATTTCGATAGATTTCCATCGAACTGGCAGGGTGGAAAATTTAGGTCGATCTGATGAGATTGCTTATCAGTTTGCATTGGCCTTAATAGAAATCTGATGGCAAAAAAATGCCATCAGATCGAATTTCAATAGATTTCAAACTGAAATCTATTGGAATTCTATCCTGGTAAAAAATGTTCTAAAAACGCATCAGATAGATCATCAGATGCATTTCTTATCTATCTGCTGTCAACCTGACGAGTGTATGGGCACCTTAAATTTTTTACAGCAAAAAGCATACCATTCTATTCATTATGTTCTCCTGTGCCCCTTTGTGCTGTTTCTGCCACTCTCTGCTGCAATCCTGGCTTGTAATTAATAGTTTTAGAAAACAGTGTTTACAAACAAACTAACCAGCTTGTGATAGGCTCACATAAGCAGAGTGTGTGAGTCATACAGAGCCTGCAGGGGGCCTGGAGGGGGTGTGTATAGCTTCTATCCAATCACAAGCAGCCCTGCACATTCCACACATTTAAGCCTTAGCTGGGCAGAGCAGACAGAAGGAAATAGATTAGATCATATAACAGAGATAACACAGCCACTGTGCAATTAGGAAAGGCTGCAGTAAGCCAGAGCACATTAGAACAGGCAAAGGAACTTATAGGATAGAAGAACTAAGGCTAAAAATTTTGTTACAGAGTCTCTTTAAGTTCTTCTGAAGGAAAATGAATTATGTAGCGGTTAATAACATACAACGATGCACAGTCCCAGCTACCCTGCAAGTGTAAAGGGAATAAGTGTTATTTATGGACCTGTCTGTATTGCCCTATAAAGAATGCAAGCTTGACAGCGAGGAAAAGGCGTTCCAGGGCTTAAAGTTTCAGCTAAGCCTGCAGTACGGGCCTCATTTCCTGAGACACCCTGTAGTAGGAGAGCTTGATGAAATGCAGCATGTGCTCTCTTCAGGTCTGAAGGCCCCTGTGTTGCCGGTGCACATCCCCAGTGGTCCGCCACTCCAAATCAGAACAAGCACTGCTGCGTGCCTGTAAATTGTATTCACAAGTGAATTCAATGAGAAAACGCAAGTGAATACTCTTCGCTGTCAAGCAAGAGTGTCATCTCCTTCCCTTAGTAGCGAGACAGCTATTTGATCTGTGCTGATGGTTTGGCTTACGCCATAAACCGTATTACGGCTATATCAGCACTCAGTGAGGAATGTATCTATGCTGCAGGAAGTAGTTAAAAATAGGTGGGGGTAGGCATAGGGGTTCTTAAGGTTAGGTATGGGGATGGAGTGGTTAGGGTTAGGCATAGGGTGATGTGGTTTGGGTTAGGCATGGGGTGGAGTGGTTAGGGTTAGGCATGGAAAAAAATACATATATCCAGGCACATCGCCTCTAGTTAGGACATTAAATAAGTTATTAAGGAAAAGGAGGTGCTGAAGGGGGTGTGGCTAGAAAACAGCAAAAATCTATTAACCCTTTGCACTCTCGAATGCAAATGTTCAAACAAATGCATTCACAGATTCACTCATCCAGGCACAACTGTTATCCCTACAGCTAAGTTAAAAGCCGAGGTTTTAGTTTACAGAAGAATGCATTCTTATGCTTAGTCACCTATACTGCGCAGAAGTACCCAGGTAAACATAGGTGTCCTAACTCTGGCCCTATAGGGTGAAGTGGTTAGGGTTAAGCAGCGGGAGTGGATTGGTTAGGTTAGGCATGGGGGTGGAGTAGTTAGGGTTAGGCAGGGGGTCTGTGCAGTGGTTAGGGTTAGGCAGCCTGGGTGGAGTGGTTAGGGTTAGGCATAGGGGTTGAATGGTTAGGGTTAGACATGGGGGTGAAGTGTTAGGCCATGGTAGTGGAGTAGTTAGGTTTAGGCATGGGGTGGAGTGGTTAGAGTTAGGCATGGGGGTGGAGTGTTTAGGGTTAGGCAGTGGGGATGGAATGGTTAGGGTGAGGCAGAGGGAGGGTAAAGTGTGGAATTAGGCAGAGGTGTAGGTCCCAGCGATCGAGTCTCCTCCACTTCCTAGTTAGTTTGCAGCCAGCCAATCCCCATGTGGCTCCAGTCTCCACGTGGTGATTGGCTGGCTGGAGGACACCTGCAAACTAACCAGGAAGAGGAGACGTGAACGCCCAGGACCAGGTAATGTATAATAATGCTAGATGCCAGTAGTGACATTTTGTTACTAACATTATTTAACATTTTAAAAATGTCCTAAAATGTTAAATAACGTTAGTAGCTAGAAATAATTTCTGGCATCAACATACGCCATTTTTTGCGGTGCTATTTTTACATGTATCCCTAGCTTCAATACTTCCTGGCCCTGATACCTGTGTGTAAGCTGTGTGTAAGCTGTAATACGCCTCTCCTTGTCAGACGTTCGTCTGACACTGATCTGCCCACCTGTCCCAAATGAGTGACTTACAAACTATTTATAAGAGTATAAACATCAGCATTGCTGCCAGGCTCCCGGCATATTCACACTCTTAGAGTAATTATGTTCAAGTGTAGCTATTTATAAACATGGCCATCAGAAAATCACCATAAATGTACCACTATTTCTGCAGAAACAAGGACATTTTTCTGCCAATCCGCTCATAGCCACCAAAACGCTCATAGATCTCTTTCGGGGGACAAATCAATAACTGACTACAACTGCATTATTGATCAGCCTGCAATGTGCGTCTCATTGAAAGGGAAGCTCTTCGTTCTTTGCAAAGAACTACAGACGCTTATCAGCCCTCCAGAAGTCTTTTGTAATGTTATTGAAAAAAATACAGCATATACAGTACATGATATGGGCATATCCTATCGCTTTTCCTCCTATTAAAATGGAATACCCATAAAAAACCCAACCCAAAAATACCAGGACTGCCATTGACGTTGGAAAGTATAGGCCAATGCAGCCCAATTTTATTTAAACTTTACAAACATTTTAAAGTAAAACTTTTAAAACTCATGAACCATGAAAACCAGACAGTGTTCAGGGCAAGGAAATCCGAAGGTTAACTGACTAGACCGAAAACCTTGGAAATGCAGCCTAAAACCGTCTCCCAGACCCAACCGCCGTCTCAGGGACAGCTGCATGCCCCTTTACAAAGCAAGTTACTGCAAACAACCTTTTAACGTGAGGAATTGACTTGCGTGAATTCCTCCCCTATTTCACCACCGTCCTCCGGAAACCTTGCCCCGCCAGCTGCAATGACAAAAACACACTCGAAATTCAACAAACTAAGGGAGGGAGGGTGGGAACTTTCCCCTTCACCAGCTTCACTGACCTTGCTCCACCCCTTCCTCTCATCCCTGGACCCGGCTCTGGCTCCTGCAAACCCCACCCTTTCCTGCCCTGCGGCCAAGCCCTCTCTCTCTCCGGAGACTTAACCCTATGCTGGCAAAAAGCTGGCTAGCCCTATCATGTGGGGGCCTCCCTAGCTCCCTTTGCTCGATCCTCCCTTAGCTATCTTGATATAGTGAACTCTGATATAGTAGAACTTAGGGAATAGTAAACTAAGTGACCAGGTACCTACAGTATATGGGAATAACGCTGGGTATAGTGAACCTGAAATGAATATGATAGAACTTCTAGTTATATACTGGTTATAGTGGACCTGTTATTTGGCCCCTGTGGTATTCTGTATCTAGCTATAGTGGAAAGTGGGTGGGCACATATGCCATACATCAGTCAGAGACCCATGAGCTGTGGTCGGTGGTTGGGCTGGCAGCAGGGCCGGATTTGTACTCTTTACCACCCAAGGCCACTGTCACCAGCCGCCCCCCTTCGGTATAGGTAGCGAGATGACCCCTCCCCCCCTTCCCTCCAGTATAGGTAGCCAGATGACTCTCTTAATCCCTCCTTTTCCCACTCCCCTTCTGTATAGGTAGCCAGCTAGCCTTCACACCACAGCAGCCATCAGTGTCACTCATTTCTCCGCTCGTCTCCACTGCAAAAGCTTCCTCTTTCTTTCCGTCTCCAATGCTGCCCAAGTCCATAGCCGCCAGCCACAATGCAAACGTGCACAGAGAGCAAGATGGCTGCTGCACGGGCAGCAGAGTACCACGGTCAGGCGCTCGCCTGATCTCGCTGCATTGCAGCATTTGCAAGGTTGCACCAGTTTAGCCTGCTGCTTTGGTGCCCTCGCTTCTGTGGTGCCCTAGGCAATGGCCTAGGCGGCCTTGCCCTAAATCCGGCCCTGGCTGTCAGCCCAACATGCAACTACTCAGGCAGCCTCTATGCAGATAGAAACAGGCTCTGACACTAAATACCACCCTGGACTGGGCAAATATCTTACTGTATTTCACTTGTCCTTTAAAGCCATACCTCACATAATAAAATTGTTGGAGACGCTATTTAGGCTTTTGGATTACTGCAAAGAGAGAGAAAGAGAGACAGTTTCACCAATCCAAGGGGGAACAAAAATGACCTACATTCATTTGGGCTCAGTAGAGATTCTTACAATCCTTTATGGTATTGCACAAATTGAATCAAAAGTCTGAAACACCGTAAAAAAGGCCAACAAGCCAGTAATCTGCCAAATCTCCAGCCATTAAATCAGCCGTCGGAAGGGAGCCGGACGGTCGGTCATTGCCGTTCGTCTACGAAGCTCTAACAAAGCGGAACAGAATGTTCCAATCTACGGGCCGTCATCAGTTTAAGCCTTTAACTTTCAAACCATGTATTTTTTCTGATTAATTCATCCCCCGAGGGGAACGAGATGGCCGGGACGGCGGCGGAACACTGGTCTTATACAATCACATTAGATGTGGCCTTTCGCTTCTCTGAGCATCCGTACATTAAAGTAAATCATTCGCATTGAAGCCCCGTTCGGTTGTGTGTTCTATTGATATGAGGCTCCCTTGTTCTGAGCCCGATGCCCGGGCAGTCTGCGGATAATGCTTAAATGTTTTCACAGAGCGTGATATTGTTCCCCGGAAGCCCTGGCATTGTATCGGATCACACGGGTATCATCGTGTGCTTCTTGCGTCAAAGCCAATGCCTAAAGCCCATTACAGCTGCTTGGCAGTCTTACGTGAGATCAGATTTGCAGCAGAAAGTGCTCCCTGTTTTTATTTTTTTTTAAAGGTATTGATTTTATTCCGTTTTTGTGCAAAGCAGGAAGTACGTGTATTTGGACAGAGTGCTGTGCCGGCTGTTCCTTCAGGCAACGCTAAACAAGTTAATTGGTTCCTTTTTTATGCTCAGAAAAGGCTGTTCTGTGAGGTACAGAGATTGCCTGACTGACCAGCTAACATGTAAACAAAACTGTCCACAGTCTTCTGAGGTATTCCCAGCTGGACTCTCTCACTCTGATTCAATTACCTTTTCCCCCTGAAGATGTAAATATTTGTATTTTGTTTTATGTGCAATATAGTTTTTCAGCACCTTGCAAGTTTCAAAGTAGTAAAATGAAAAGTAAGCAACGGGAGTAATGCCAAATGTATTTTACTGATAAGGTGTGAAAACATGTCTCATGAGAAAACTAAAGGCGACCATACACCTAGTGATTTTGCGGCACACATCATGTCCGTCTATTCGATGATTCAATTGATTTTGGTCCCAAATCTGTCTTATGCATCAATCAGACATGCTGGTAAAACTATTTCAAAAGTGCTCGATCGCATGTGCACCGCTGTTGGCGTTCAATATCACAACGAATGACATATGCGACGGAACCCCGGACCTGAGTGTGAAATGTACCCACTAGTGCCCGTGTTCTGTAAAAAATGATCACCTGTCCCATTAGTGTGACTCTCGGCAACCTCAGCCATCACCCCAAGTTACCGAGAATGCCTGTACCACATGGCACCAGGAACGTCTGTGTGACATCACACACGCGCCACGTGGTACACGTGTCATGTAGTACAGCACTTGCGGTAACTGGCTTGACAGCGGAAGATGCCTGGAGTCGCGCCAGCGGTGCATGGGCTGGTACCAAATCCCTCTTGGCCCATATATCACCCATACTGCCCATGCATCATCACCTGATGCAAATGTCCACTATCCAATGTGCGACCTTCCATATGTTGTAGGCAAGGCATTTCCAAGCAAGTCCACTGTGTCTGTTCAACCAAGTAACTGGTTGAGAGAGGCTTTCATCCCTGTCACATGACATGCAAGGATGGAAGCTGGTGATTAGCTGCATGGCAATTGTAGCGGCGGCACTATGTAGTTACGCCCCTCCTGTGGGCGACAGTACTCGTGCATGTGGACACACCTTTACACGTTGCATCAAACGTAGTAAAATGATCAGTACACCCCAATTGATATCCGTTCAGGGAGATAAGGAATGTTTTCCATGATTGGGTCAATATCTAGTACTTTCTTTTATTATTATTATTTTTATTTATATAACACAACATTTTCCGTAGTGCTGTACATAGTATAATGGTGAGCATAGATACATGAGATGTTCAAAACTCTTTCCTGGTGAGCTAAGGCTTCACCTCTAATATAGCATCACTGGCAGTCTAGACTGGGTCAAACATAATGCAATGCTACCTAAAGCAAATCAGGCTTGTCTGAGCAGGTGTGTACTGAGAACATGTTTGGTCTCCAGGTTTCCAGGCTTGGAGCATGACGGACAGGCTGTGTGAAAGAGTTTCAAAGGACAGGTAAAACTCATTAGCAGCCCCGTTTCTTCAGCGCCACTCATTACTTACTGAACTCAGTTCGGCGGCACGTGATCGTGGCATGGAGCCCAGAAGGTGAGTCTTCACTAGGACCGCTTCCCCTCACTGCCATACCTTAATGCATTGGATGGGGGAGCTTGGATGGGGCCCCAAGGAGAGGGAGGGAGGAGTAGGACCTTACTCCCTGTGGCTGAGTTCCAGTGTGCCGCACCCCCCCTCCTTCACTGTAATCCCCCAGCCTGGGATGGGGGGAAGGGGGGAACCTATAGCTGGCTAATCGATTCTGGGGCACCTATAGCTAGCTAACCTATACTGGGGCATCTATAGCTGGATAACTTATACTGGGGGACCTATAGCTAGCTACCTATACTGGAGACACTTATACCTGGCTAACTTATACTGGAGCACCCATAGCTGTCTCACCTTTACTGGGGCAACTATACCTGGCTAACCTATACTGGGGTGTCTATACCTTGATAATGTATACTGTAGCACCTATAGCTAGCTAACCTATACTGGGGCACCCACAACTGCCTCATCAATACTGGTGCACCCATAGCTGCCTCATCTATACTGGAGCACCTATAAATGGCTAACCTATACTGGGGCACCTATAACTGGCTAACCTATACTGGGGCACCTATATAACTGGCTAACCTATACTGGGGCACCTATAGCTGGCTAACCTATACTGGGACACCTACACCTGATTACCTATACTGGGGCACCTATACCTAGCTACCTATATTGGGGAACACAATTTTTACAGCCTCTCTGGGAGCAATTTAGCATAGAAACTGCCCTGCTCATGTTGAGTAGGGATGATCAATGGTATGTAAATACTTCCGAGTGTATGCAAATTAATGTCAATTTTTATGCAAATATATGCATCTTGAAATTGGACCAGTCAGTTTAACCCTGGGTAGGACTTGATTGGTCCAATTTCAAGCTGCATATATTTGCATACAAATTGACATAAATTTGCATAAATTTGGGAATATTTACATCTCTTTGATCATTCCTACTCATTAGAAGTCCTGGATGCCGGAGCTAGAGAAGGTGACCAAGCTAGAAGACAAGAGGGTCTCTTGGGAGGAGCAAAGGTTCTGGGTGGGATGGTATTTTGAGAGTAATAAGGTAATATATGGAGGTGACAGCTTGGGTAGAGATTTGCATGATAGTATTAAGAGTTTGAACTGGATCCTTTGGGTGATTGGGAGCCAATGGAGGGATTGGCAGAGAGGGGCAGCATCAGAGGAGCGGGAGGAGAGGTGGATGAGGCGGGCAGCAGAGTTCAGTAGGGATTGGAGAGGAGTTAGTCTGGTGTTTGGTAGACCGCAAAGTAGGGTGTTGCATGATGTTTACGGCCCTCTGTAGCCGTTAGCTGACATGCCGACGCTCCAGGGCAGATTACAGCTTTAATTTTGCATATTCTTGCACTGTAAGTATAAGATCCATGCCTCCAATCCCTGCCTGGCAATTTACTTTCACCCGATGAGAGACTCGTATTCACCACCGCACCCCCTCCCCCCCATCCTAATTGCTGCTATTTCTGTCCACTTAATAGCAGTTAAGCTATTAATCTCAAAGACTGTAATTTCCAAAATAAACGCGTACCTACAGCGACAAAAGGGTAAATAGGAATTCAACCGCTCCCCACGCTGCACGTCCGCCATTGAACAATATCCCTGTGCCATAGCTGCTGCAGTTTCCTTTCTGTGACGGCGATTTCTCAGATCTATAAATACAATGTTTTTGTGTTTGCAAGGACAAAAGAAAAACATTAAAATGTTGCCGAGCAGAGAGTGGCTCTAATTTATTTTTATTTTTTACCTCATGTAGCCTTTTTATTTATTTATTTAATATTTTGTTTTTAATGACAGCCAATGCTGTCTTGTTATTCACTTCTGCCTGTTTTCAGCTAGGAATTTTACAGAAAGGGGAGGATCTATATACTGGTTAAGCCGAAATGAAAAATTAAATTTAAACCGAAATAGAGATAATCAAGATCACGATTTTGGGATCGTCAATTTACGTCATTTCTGGGGGAGGTTTGAAGAAGCGGCTTCAAACTTCCGCCAAGACCCAGCGCGTGCGGCCCGCAGCATCGGCAGCATTGGACATACCTTCCACATGAGTCTAACACTGTCTACCCTCTATAGCCGTCTGCCGGCTCTTGGGCATGGCCTACTTCCTGGTTCCTGTAGGTCACATGACATACAGGAATTATGCCATGCATTAGAGACTACAGGAGGCGAAGTGGATAGACTGGCATTGCTGGACTTGTGATGGAAGGTATGTCTAGCACTGCCGCAGCTGGGGGACAGAGGGAGCACAGAGAGAGACCAAGAAGGGGCACAGTGAGACAAAAGGGGCACAAAGAGAGACACAAAGGGGGCAAAAGAGAGACCCAGATGGGGCACAGAGGGAGACTGAAAGAGGGCACAAAAAGACACAAAGGGGGCAAGAGAGAGACCCGAAGGGGCACAGAGAGCGACAAAGGGGGCCCAAAGAGGAACAGGGGGGGAGAGAGGCACAGAGTGAGAACAAACAGGCACAGAGGGGGAACAAAGCTTGATTTGAACAAAATCATTAATCAAATCAAAATCGCGATTTCGTACTGAAATCGCGCAATTCAATTTTTTTCCTAAAATCGTTCAGGCCTAATATTGATATCACCAGTATGTGAGTCTGAGTGAAGACCCTTTGCCTGTCTTCTCTCTGTATATACTGGAGACAGCAGAAATCGGCACACACTGCAGGTAGTTTACTTTCAGTATAGGCACAGAGTAACAGCTTATATTGTGCATAATGGAGGTAGCAGAGATAATCATTCACTGCAGCTAGTTTACTATATGTACAACCACAGAATAAAAGTTCATATTTTATGCACTGGAGTTAGGAGAGAACAGCACGCTCAGCAGCTAGTTTACTATCAATATACAGTAGGCACAGAGTAACAGCCATTTGCTTTATATACTGAAGGTAGTAGAGATCAGCACACACTGCAGATAGTTTACTATCAGTACAGGCACAGAGTAACAGCTAATGCCTGGTACACACCATGCAATTTTCTGTCAGATTGATGGTTAAATAAATACTTTCTGACAGGTCAAATCTGATTTCTGATCTTTTTTTTAATGATTTTGTATAGAAGTGATCGAAAAATTGATCAGAAAAACAATCAGAAATCATATTGGACTTGCTGGAAAATGATTGATTTGACTATCAATCTAATAGGAAATTGCATTGTGTGCAACAGGAATTATACTGTACATACTGATGGAAGCAAACATCAGCACACACTGTAGCTAGTTTACTATTATTATAGGCAAAGTAACAGCTTAGACTGTACATACTGGTGGTAGCAGAGATCAACACACACTGCAGCTAGTTTACAGGTACAGAGTAACAGCTAATACTGTACATACTGGAAGTAGCAGAGATCAGATCATGCTGCAGCTAGTTTACTATCAGTACAGGCACAGAGTAACAGCTTATACTGTACATACTGGGGATAGCAGAGATCAGAGCACATACTACAGCTAATGTACTATCAGTACCATCACAGAGTATTAGATTATACTGTACAGAACTATATTGTACATACTGGGGGTATCAGCGATCAGCACACACTGCAGCTAGTTTACTGTGGGTACGGGCACAGCTTATACTGGACATACTGGTGGTAGCATAGATTAGGACATACTGCAGCTAGTTTACTATCAGCACAGGCACAGCGTAACAGTGTATACTGTACATACTGGAGGTAGTGGAGATCAGCACACTTTTCAGGTAGTTACTATCAGTACAGGCATAGAGTAACGGCTTATACCGTACATACTGGAGATAGCAGAGATCAGTGAAAATTGCAGCTAGTTTACAGAGTAACCGCTTATACTGTATATACCTGAGGCAACAGAGATCAGGTCATGCTGCAGCTAGTTTACTATCAGTACAGGCACAGAGTAACAGCTTATACTGTACATACTGGAGATAGCAGAGATCAGCACGCACTACTGCTAGTTTACTATCAGTACAGGCACAGAGTAACAGCTTATACTGTACATACTGGAGATAGCAGAGATCAGCACGCACTACTGCTAGTTTACTATCAGTACTGTCACAGAGTATTAGATTATACTGTACATGATTTTTCAGTTTTACATTTATTGCTTAACATTGTGATAATGTTACAGACTTTATTGAAAGCCTGTCCAGAAACGTAATGACTTGAAGAAGGAACCTGTGTCTTCACAGATAGAGGGATAAGTTCGATGCTCCCTCCATCCCCCTGAGGACATTCTGCATTTGAAACATTACCATCAGAACTTGGACAATATCTCCATGTCCTCATCTTTTATTGAGCCAGAGCCTTGCTTCACCTTTTGAAGCGCTGTGGGAAGTTCTTCATTTCCTCGGATAATTTTTTTATGTGGCGGAATCTTGGGACGAGGAATGAAATAAATATAAAAAGATTATTTGAAGTCTCCAGAAGAAGAGGCAGAAACGAGAAGACGCTCTGAAGAATATCCGAGTTGGTCTAAAAACTTTGTGCTTCGCGAAATATATTCCACCAACCGCCTAAAAGAGATTCTGTCTGTGAAGAATCCTCCGCACAATCGGGACATGGCGTAAAGACGGCTTCTCATCCAAGAGAGATAAAGCTTAGACTAAACGGGAGCAAGTCAAATTCTCACAACATCCACAATGAATAAAGTAAAATAAATGATTAAGAATTACCTTTTGGAACTGAATGATTCAAATCCTAAGTACTGTAATTGTTTAGCTTTGCCTGCCTGAAACTGTCTACCTCTCCTTACAGGCTTAAAGGACACCCGAGGTGAAAACTGATGTGAAAAACAATTGTATCTATCCTCCTCCTAAAAATGACTTTTTTAGGTATCCAACAGTTTAATTTTATATTTAAATCTAGTTTTTAAGTTTTTACTGTTTTATTGTCTCTGTTAAATGACACCTTCATTGAAGTATGCTAGAGCTCAGATCTATGAATGATTGATCCTTTTTATCTCTTTCCTGCTCCAGGAAGCCATTTACTAAAAGGAAATTATTTTATGGCTGTAATTACATATCAGTGAGGGTTATGCTACAGTCTGACCCAGTCTGATTCGGTTCTGACCAGGATAGAAACTGTCACTTGCATACCTGATGTTTAAGGCCTCTTTCACAGTGGGACGGTGCGTTTGATGCGACGTTAAGGTTGCATAACGTGCCCCTAATGCAACACATTGAAATACTATAACTTGGACGTTAGAGTACATTCTTAAGCCCTGCGTTTGGTGCACCGTTTTTGTCGCACAGTGATGGATCGAAGATGGCGCATGCGTTACATTAAAAAAAAAAAAAAAAAACATTACTGAGCATGTGCAACACACACAACGCAGCAGATTTATTGCTAAACGCACAGCATGCAACACTTTCTAAATATTGCTACACGTTACACACAACGCAACATGTGCACTGTGAATGTTGCACAGACTTAGTATTGCTGTGCGTTAGTCCACCGTAAAACATTTTCTAACGTGCGACTTTAACATCGCACTGTGAAAGAGGCCTAACTCTTTCAGGCAGAGAAAGAAAAACAGGGACACAGCCGAGTTATTTGTGTGCTTGGCACTGTACATACACATATCTGTCTCATCATTTCACATGTCACCTCGGTTGTCCTTTAAAGTGAACTTGCGGTGAAAATAAACTCATGAGATAAACAATTATATTTCTCCTCCTACTCCTAAAAAATGACTTTTTAAAGGGATACTTAAGTAAAAAAAAAATGATTTTTACTCACCCGGGGCATCCCTCAGCCCCCTGAAGCTGTATGGTGCCCTCGCAGCCTGGCTCCGATCCTCCTGTCCCCGCCGGCGGCTACTTCCGGGTTCGGCGACAGCCGCCCACAGGCTGGAAACGCGAGTGATTCTCCGCGTTCCCAGCCGCTATATCACCCTCTATGCTGCTATAGCGTATATGTTATACTCGTGTTCCCAGCCTGTCGGCAGCTGTCGCCGAACCCGGAAGTAGCCGCCGGCGGGGACAGGAGGATCAGAGTGAGGCGGCGAGGGCACCATACAGCTTCAGGGGGCTGAGGGATGCCCCAGATGAGAAAAAATCATTTTTTATTTTTTTTTTACTTAAGTATCCCTTTAAAGCGCCCCATTTTTTTTTATTCTAATATTCACAGAGTAGGTTGAATGTTTTACTGTCTCTAATCAGTGGCAGTCTATTAAGTGTCCCAGACTTAGAAAAAGGTCAATAGTTCATGTATTTTATCTCTCCCTGTCCTCAGAAGTTGTATTCTGCCATGAACACTTTTTTTTTAATGTAAATCTAAATTTTATTACCATACTTTAAATGTATATATTTCTTTTTTTCAAATATGAAGGAAAAGGAACCAAGACAGAAAGGACCACTGTGGTTTGATTTATAAAATAACATATTTTCTTATGACATCTTTACAGTTTGCATGGCTAGGGGTGTGTTGGGATTGTGATTAGGGGTGTGGCAGGGGTGTGGCTTAAGTGTCCCTCTTTCTTATCTCAAAAAGTTGGGAGGTATGCAGCAGTTCTTTGTAACTGAGTAACATTTCCCATTACAATGTTTTGCAGTAATGTAAGAAGGCATATTATCCATTTTTGCACACATACCCTCACTATAGACCAATACGCATTTCTTCCTTATATCAGCATAAGCTGCGGGATCTGAAAAGAGTGGTAAACGTTGTCAGACTCGGCTACACGTGAGCTGAGGGATTCTCAGCATATAGCAGTCCAAACTCTGCCAGCCAGTCATCACTAGAGTCCTGGGAATGGTAGTCAGATTGTGTAGCACTCTGAGCCACAGCCCCGCTCACCGCAGCACACCCTGCGTCTCCTCAGCACAGGAACTCGCTGAGTGATGCTGCAGCACCTCATTTCACTTCCCCAGATATTCTGAGAACAGTCTGACTCAGGATTAAAATATGAATATTACCAGAATCCCCTGTGCGGTGAATCTAATTTGGAAAAAAAAGGAGGAAGTCACAGGGGAGGCCAGACTAGGAAATAATAAGTAAGATTTGTGGGTGTGAAGAGAGGGACAATTCTCTTCTACGTTCTTACTGCTCTTCAAAGACACCACTGTGGAGCGCAGCAAAAACTTCTGTCGCTTCTTAAAAAGTTGTCAATCCAATTTGCTCAGAGAGTGTGAAGTTAAAGTGAAATACAACTCCATATTAACTGGAAAAAATAAGACATTACTTATTTAGCTTACCTATCCTGTAGTTTTTAGTGTTCACTGTCAGATTTAGGAGGCTGTGATATAAAAAAAGAAAATAAAATTTCTGCTGGTTTCCATCTTCACGGTTTTTCTTTGATGCTTACAGTGACATCACATCTGCCCCGCCCCCCCTCTTTTTTCCAACAAGCTCAGTGTTAATTTTACGTCACTACTGCTACAGCTTACTGTCCCTCCCACAGAAAATATTACCTATACAACAGGCCTACATCACTGTGTACATTTTTCAAAGGGAGGGGTGATTCAATTACTTTCCTGGTCATAGTGTCCCCGTCTTATCTGAAACAGGAAGCTTTCTGTTATGTGCAGGCTGAGATAAGCTTGTTACTGTAGCTTAAAAAACAAACAAAAGCTTAAAAAAACAAACAAACAAACAAAAAAAAACTACCCACAATCCCGCTGGCAATATACAGTTCCTGCAGTTAGGCAAAGACACCCAGACAATCTGCCATATTTATTTCCTTTTAAGCAATATCCGTTGCCTGGCTGCCCTGCTGATATTTTGCCTATAATACTTTTAGCCATAGACCTTGAACAAGCATGCGGCAGACCAGGTATTTCTGAAATGATTGTCAGATCTGACTTCATGCTTGTTTCTGGTGTGATTCAGACACTATTGCAGTCCAATAGATCAGCGGGATGCCAGACAACTGGTATTGTTTAAAAGGATATAAATATGGAAGTCTCCATATACCTCTCACATTCAAAAAAAAACAACTGTAATGTGTTTTCTAAACTTAAAACTATATGACCCTGGCTTACGAACCTCTTATTTTAAAGGACACAAGTGGTATAAGTTATATACTATACCTAGGTCCCCTTGCTCTTAATCTTGCCATTGCTGTTGACAGAGGAAGAGGTTGCTGCTGGTATGAGGTGGCTGGTAAGACAAGCTGCTGCTTAACCCCGTCTGTATAGCTCAGACATCTCTGTGTCCAAACACAGTCTGTGCAGGGATCTTAGTGAAAGTGCATGCGCTAGCAGGTGACAGTAATTGTGTGTGCGTACCTAGCTTGCTTTTAAATGTAATGCAACTAAGTGCAGGTTAATGTGTCTTGTTTTTTTTTATCATCCTTCTGTTTATTATAGTGTTTGCCAGCGTTTTTGTACATTTTAGAAAGGGTAATTGTTGTAACACAGTGGAGAAGATTAACCAGATACTAATCATTTTGAGTTGATGCAAATGTTATGTTAGGTTTATAGAAATATACGCAACCTTGGAATTTGTTTCAGCTCGCCATTCTTAGCTACTCATTGAGCATATCTATGACAGAAGGGAATTGTGGTGTTTCTGCCATCCATTAAAATCTCTTCTAGTCCTGGTGAGGTTATTCATCCTTGGTTGGGACTGAACTGCTAATGACTGTCCGCATAATTCTGTGTAATAAACTACAGTTCCATTTTTGGATTGCCCAACTATAATAGGCGACACACATTTGGTGTGATTCTTAGTTCAGCCAAACCGATCTGCTCATCCCTTGAACTTTAATACATTTTTTTTAGAAGGAAAAGGTGTTTATCCCCAATGTGTGAGACATTACAGAACACGTCAGACATTGAGATTTACATTTGGTGACAGCTGAAACGTGTTGTGACATTGTTCTTATGTGAGTTTTACTCAAAGTGCCAGACAAACAATATGCTCATTGTTACAGCCGTAGTTGATTTTTTTTTTTTTTTTTGACTAAAACAATATGTAGAACACGACAAATGCAAATACATTTTTTTCATGCGTGAATCTTTAAATAACCGCAATGCCAAGAAACAAAAACATTTAATTTATGTGTATTCCAATGCAATTTAGCCTGTGTTTATGAATTAATCATCTTAAAAAGAAAAACAAACTTATGGTGCTTTTTTTTTAGAAGTTTATGAAAGTGTGTCTGAGGTAAAATTTCCACAACATTGTTACTCTCACATGTGGGGTGGGGGAAAGTCATTTGATGACATCATTCCAATTTTTTTTAGCTTCAAAAGCTCACAAGAACGTTTATAAAATACCCTCAGTAGTAACTCAAGCCCCTACCCTACTTAACTTTTTGTTTTTCTTCAAGGCTTCTTTCACAGTGGGATGTTGCGGTTTGATGCAACGTTAAAGAGACACTGTAACATAAAAAAGTTCCCCTGGGGTGTACTCACCTCGGGAGGGGGAAGCCTCAGGGTCCCAATGACGCTTCCCACGCCGTCCTCTGTCCCACGGGGGTCTCGCTGCAGCCCTCCGAACAGCGGCCCGACAGATCCGGCCGCCTGTTCAATATTTACCTTTCCAGGCTCCAGCGGGGACGCTGTGGCGGCTTTCGGCTCCGAAGTAGACGGAAATACCCGATCTCAGTCGGGTCCGCTCTACTGCACAGGCGCCAGAGACTTGCGCCTGCGCCGTAGAGCAGACCCAACGGCGATTGGGTATTTCCACTTATTTTGGAGCCGAGAGCTGCCACAGCGCCTGCGCAGGAGCCGGGAAGGTAAATATTTACATCGCCGCTGTTCGGAGGGCTGCAGCGAGACCCCTGAGGGACGGAGGATGGCATGGGAAGCCTCATTGGGACTCTGAGGCTTCCCCCTCCCGAGGTGAGTACCCCCCAGTCGAACTTTTTGATGTTACAGGTTTTCTTTAAAATTGCAACGCAAATTACAACGCAACACCCCAAAAAAGTCGCAACGCAATTTAATGCCCCATTATCGTCGCATACAGTAGAGCCTACAGGCAATGAAAAGTATGCTTCCAGGTCATTACTGAGCATGTGCAAACAGTCCAGCGCAGCTAATAATGTGTATAACGCACTGCATGCAGTACTTTCACTTAACGTGCAGCGTTAGTCACCAACGCAACATGTGCACTCTGAATGCGGCACTGATTTTTTTATTGCAGTGAGTTATTCTGCGTTAAATGTTGGTTTAACGTGCGACTTTAACGTTGCACTGAAAGAGGCCTAAAGGAGCGTGTGTGTGTTTGTGTGTGTGTGCGTTTGTGTGTAGTTTTGCATTCTACATTATGGTGCAAGCACATTTTGTGAAAGTGAAAAACACCTGTTGCACCTGTTTAGGGAAAATGACGCATATTTTCGTGTCATTTTGTGCCGACTTTGGCAGTGAATAGCAAAGCCCCCATACATGGTATTAACACCAAAATTGCTATATATGTTAAGCAGGGCAGTTTCTACGCTAAAATGCACCCAGGGCGAGGGTGTAAAAATTGCGCCCCCCCCGAGGAGCCAGGTATAGGTGCCCGCAGCATTGGTTAGCCAGGTCTAGTTGCACTCAGTATAGGTCCCCCAGTATAAGTAGCCAGGAATAGGTACCTCAGTATAGGTAGCCAGCTATAGGTCCCCCCAGTATAGGTAGCCAGGCATAGGTGCCCCAGTATAGTTGCCCCCAGTATCGGTTAGCCAGGTAGGTGCCTCCAGTATAGGTAGCTACTAGCCAGTATAGTTGCCCCAGTATAGGTTAGATAGGCAGGCACCCCAGATATAAGTTAGATAGGTAGGTGCCCCCAGTGCAGGTTAGCTAGGTTGGTGCCTCTAATATAGGTAGCCAGTATAGTTGTCACCAGTATAGGCTAGCTAGGTAGGTGCCCCAATTTAGGTTTGATAAGTAGGTGCCCCCAATACAGGTTAGATAGGTAGCTGCCCCAGTATAGGTTAGATTGGTAGCTGCCCCCAAGTATAGGTTAGATAGGTAGCTGCTCCCCAGTATAGGTTAGATAGGTAGCTGCCCCAGTATAGGTCAGATTGGTAGCTGCCCCCAAGTATAGGTTAGATAGGTAGCTGCCCCCCAGTATAGGTTAGATTAGGTAGGTGTCCCCCAGTATAGGTTAGATAGGTAGCTGCTCCCCAGTATAGGTTAGGTTAGGTAGCTGCCCCACAGTATAGGTAACATAGGTAGCTGCCCCCCAGTATAGGTTAGATAGGAAGCTGTCCCCCAGTATAGGTTAGGTAGGTGGGTAGGTAGGTAGGTTGGTTCCCCTCCCCCCATAATGGAGGAGGGAGCCGCAGCTGCAGGGACGGCAGCCCGACCTCTCCCTCCCTTCCTCTCCCCGGGCCGCCCTCCGTGCTCCCCCCTCAGATGTAGAGTAATGCACAGGGAAGCGCTGTAAATAGTAACTCACCTTCCTGGTTCCAATCGCCGATCATCGGGGAGCACGGAGGGCGACCCGGGGAGAGGAAGGGAGGGAGAGGTCGGGCTGCCCTCCCCGCGGCTGCGGCTACCCCCTCCATTACAGCGCGCCCCTCCCAATAGCGCTCAGGGTGGCCGCACGGCTGTACGGCCCCTAGAAACGGGCCTAGTGTTAAGGAAAATAGTGGGCATAAGTCAAAAAAAGAACTTTCCAAAAGTCCTTGTAGTTTTTGAGAAAATCAATTTTAAAAATGCAACGAAAAAATGGTTTTTAAACTCACAAAAATGACAATTTAAAAACCATTTTCTTCGCTTTTTTAAAATCAATTTTCTCAAAAAGGACAAGGTCTTTTTGAACAATTCTTTTTTTGACTTGTACCCACTATTCTCCTTAACTAACATATGTAGACATTTTGGTAACAATAGCTTTGCTATTAACCACTAAAGTCGGCACAAAATTATACGAAAATTCACAAAAATTATGTGAAAAATTACGCGAAATTATGAAATATTACTATTACATACGAAATTAATAAATATTTCCCTGAAACTTTGCATTATGATTACTATGCGTAATTGCGAATTTCAATGCAAAATTTTGCATATGCAAAATTTCAGCTCACCACTGATGCCCCCCCCCCCCCCCCCAAAGTTAGACAATCACCTATGGAGTGGTAAGGCTATGAATTCCATAGAGCCTTCCCTGTCTTGACTATATCCTGTTATTGCACAGCTGCCCCCTTTTTACATTTTGCACCTTTGGAATTTCTTTAGAAAGCTTCAGAGGCACTCGCATCCCTGAGTGCTTCCAAAGATGGAGGCATTTACACTGGACTCAAACCTGGACTCAGGCATGTGCAGTACAGATCTGCTCATCTTCGGATTTACTCAGAGTACTTTCCAAAGGCTTCCAAGGAGTCCTGAAGAGGTATTCAACCTGCTGGTCAAATAACTTCAATGGGTTGAGATCAGTAGGTACAACAAGGGGATGGAGAGATGACTGGGAAAGTTGGGGTCCAGAGCCTTTCCTCTACATAGGTGAGTTTTGAACTATTTTGTTTTCTCGTTTAAAAGTTGCTCTAGGAATGAAATTTAGAAACCAAAAAACGTAACCCTTTTCCCGCCAATAAATTGGCAAACCTTCTCCATGGGCTTCTCTCCAACTGACACAAATTTTCTCTCTTCAATGAGTACCAACGACATTTATCCTCAATATAACTGAATTTCTTCTCACCAAATATCTCCTCACTTAAAATTCAGTTGGTTTTCCCAGTTTGAAAAGTTTCTTGAAACTTGTAAAGCTGAAGTGATAAAGTGTGAGGAAAAGGTGTATAGTAAACAGTGCGAGGAGCGGAGAAGAGACAAAATAGTGATTTTTCACTTTACTGTTTTCTAGAAAATCTTTGTTTCCAAAAATGAAATCACAGAATGAAAGTTTAACTCCAAAAGTTTTTTTTTTTTTTTTTTCAAACTTTAAGATTTGCATAGAATAGGTCAGTATGTGTAACAAGTCTAAATTTGTTGTAAAGGGAGATTTATACTCACTTCCCATCCCAACAATATACAGAGAACTGGAAGTGAGGGAATAGAGGCCCTCACACAACAATAAAAATGCAAGTCAATGACCATGTGGGTTTTTACTGTAATGGGGTCACTTCATTTTCAGTAAGTATATCTTATTATCAGAATATTGAATGTTGTTGTTGGCATAATTTCCTTTATTGTTCAGAAGAAAAAGGCTGGTTTAGGCTGGAAAGAGAAGAAATGAAAGCACAAGACACTGATAGGTGCAGGCTGGAAGGAGGAGGCATAGCAGCACAGGACACTGATAGGGGCAGGTTGGGAAGGAGGAGGCATGGCAGCACAGGACACTGATTGGTGCAGGTTGGAAGGAGGAGGCATGGCAGCACAGGACACTGATAGGTGCAGGCTGGAAGGAGGAGGCATGGCAGCACAGGACACTGATAGGTGCAGGCTGGAAGGAGGAGGCATGGTAGCACAGGACACTGATAGGTGCAGGATGGGAAGGAGGCATGGCAGCACAGGACACTGGTAGGTGCAGGGTGGAGGGAGGAGGCATGGTAGCACAGGACACTGATAGGTGCAGGATGGGAACAAGGAGGCATGGCAGCACAAGACACTGATAGGTGCAGGCTGGAAGAAGGAGCCATGGCAGCAGAGGACACTGATAGGTGCAGGTTGGAAGGAGGAGGCATGGCAGCACAGGACACTGATAGGTGCAGGTTGGGAAGGAGGAGGCATGGCAGCACAGGACACAAATTGGTGCAGGTTGGAAGGAGGAGGCATGGCAGCACAGGACACTGATAGGTGCAGAATGGGAGAAGGAGGAGGCATGGCAGCACAGGACACTGATAGGTGCAGGATGGGAGGAGGAGGCATTGGCAGCACAAGATACTGATAGGTGCAGGCTGGATGGAGGAGGCATGGCAGCACAAGACACTGATAGGTGCAGGATGGGAAGGAGGAGGCATGGCAACACAGGATACTGATAGGTGCAGGATGGGAGGGGGAGGCAGGGCAGCACAGGACACTGATAGGCACAGGCTGGAAGGAGGGGGGATGGCAGCACAGCAACCCTTGGTTGAAGGAATATATGCAGCAACTCAACATTACTTTGACAGTAGATATAAAATTCCCTACAGTTGGTGTTGAGTTGTCTCCTAGCCTCTCCCTCCAGGCTCTCACGCTCAGGACCCCGAGGAGAACACCGGCAGTATCACATTACCACAGCCTCTTTCCTTCAGAAGCTGGCATTTCACAGAAATTATTTACTTTTCATTTTATTTTCAGCAGTTCACACACGTAAGTGAGTTGGAGGTTGCGCTTGAACCGCTGTTGTTGTGCCTGGAGGGCAGTTTTAATAAGACACATCTTCAGTCTGTATCTGCTAAAAAAAAACACTCCTGGTAGAACCATTCTCTTGTTCCTTTCCTCCATCACGTTCCGGCAGAAATAGGATCAATCACTGCGGAATGAAGCAATTTCAGAATACTGTAAGGCTCCCGTCATCAGCTGCCCGCCATTATAGAACCATCACAGACATAAATCTCAGTTAAAAAGATTGTTGCAGACAGGAACAGCTGCCTGTAGATCTCTAACCTGAAGTATTACGAGATTGAAAGAGTTTTATTAAGTTCCAGCAGCTGCTGTCGGTGGCAGACGTGGACTGAGAAGAAGGCAACGTTGCCACTCGCTGCTGTAGCTCTATGTCAGTGCGCTCCTCTCCCTGCCAAGGTGCCACCTGGACTAACTCCATCTCTGTCACCAGTCTGAAGTCTGCTTGCCGGATGCCGTGGTGCCCGCCTTACCTCTGACATAGATATAACCTTCTGCTACTTATTTATTTTCATTTAGAGAGGAACTGTAACAAATAAAAACCCTGGGGGATACTTAAAGGGACCCTGAGCAGTGCCTAGAAATTAAAATCTTCACTTACCAGGGCTTGCTCCAGACCCCCATAGCCCTCAAGGTCCCTCAGCATCCTCTGGGTCCCCTCCGTGATCCAGCTGGTGGCTCCGTTAAGCTGGAGACTTCGGCTGAAGTTTGTAAGCTATTGCGTCTGCGTGGGACCATCAGCACACCAGACACTGTCATGTGCCCGTCACCATAAGCCTCCTGTGCAGGCCCCCCAAAAATGTACTTAATCTATCACAGGGATATTAGACTGATAGGGATTAGATTGTGAGCTCCTCTAATGCTGGGCATACACGGCTCGTTTATGCGCCGGAATAGAGCCGTTGGCTCGATACCGGCGCAATCCCGCTCGTCCCTGCAGGCGCCTGGATCGATTTCCGCTCGTCCCCACGGGTGCTACTTATCTTCCGCTTATTTTCTCCTATTGTTCCGCCCGCGGGTATCGAGCGCAGAATCGATCCAGGCGCTGATCGGACACGTTGGATTTTTATCAATCGAGTCATTAGTGGCTCGATTGATGATAAAAAATTACCCGTGTATGCCCAGCATGAGGACAGTCATTGACATGACTATGTACTCTGTAAAGTGCTGCAGAAGATGTCAGTGCCATATAAATACATAATTATAATATGGCAGGACATTAGACTATGACTATGGTAAGACTAGACTGTAAGCTCTTCTGAGGACAGTCAGTATCATGATAATTTACTCTGTAAAGTGTTGCAGAAGATGTCAGTGCTATTATTATTATTATTACTAAATTATAACGTGCCATCATTTTTCATAGTATGAAACAGAGTAAGACGTTGCACTGAGAAAGAAACAAATACAGGGGACATTACAATAATAGGACAATGTTATACACATAAAACTAGTTCCAACCAAGAGTCAATCCTTTTCTTGTTCCTATACGTTTTACACACAATATCTATATTTTAATGACATTTTTAGCTGCAGAGGCCTCTATTCATACAAAAAAGCACCACTTGGGCATTCAGATCACTGAACTGATGATCAGATGGTCAATTTAGATCTGAGCCCGGTTTTGGGTTTTAAAGCAACAACGTTTCCGAAGATTATGTCTACTAGAGTGGCTGGCTAGTGTAATGGTTTAGGGCTCTGCCTCTGACACCTGGATTCAAATCTCGGCTCTTCCTGTTCAGTAAGCCAGCACCTATTCAGTAAGGAGTGCTCGGGCTGGACTCCCTAGCACTGCTACTGCCTAGTACTGAGCGTGCCCTAGTGGCTGCAGCTCCTGTACTTTGAGTCCACCAGTAGAACAACGCGATATAAATGGTATTTGTCTTGCCTTGTCTTAAGTTGCAGAGAGTTTGCCAGTTGTTTGTGAGTCGGGGCAGAGGATAAATCTGCGCAGGAGAACAGAACTAATTACTCCTTGTTAAATTTCCAGGATCCTTGCATTGTCTCTGGAGTCAGACATGCGGCTCAGCCTCCATCCATGCGATGCTGATCTATTAGCCGCACACTCGCTGCATAGTCAGCTGTGCTAATTTTAATCAGCGCAGATGAGAGAAATCAGAGAGGAGCTAAAGAAAGAAAAAGGCATTTTCCACACATTAAACTCTGAAGATATTTAACGGCAGCATGAGAACCACTGTGGGGCCCTCCTGATGCCACAATGTTCTAGTTTCTTAGGCCCCTTTCACATGGCAAAATAAAGGCGGTGAAATCTCCAGTTGTTAGCTGTTTCCATGCAGGGCTGGCGCTACCATTAAGGCAAGGGGGGCAATTGCCCCCGGGCCTCAGAGCCCAGGGGGGGCCCCCAAGCCTGACTCATCTTCACAATTTAAAATTGTATTTTCTCTGTCCGGTCTGCCAGGTACTGTGGACTATTAGCTGGGCAGGCCGGGGAAGAAGAAAAGGCCTCCCTAAGTGCTTCCCCCCCCCCCCCCCCCCAATATGCAGAGTGATGCCAGCGGAAGGAAAACTGACCTGTCAGCACAGTCCGGAACCTCTGCAAGTCTTCTCCTTGTCACACAGTTCCGTTTCTCCTCTCTGCTGCCCCCTAGTGGAGCCTCTCATTACTGTGCCACTGGAGGAGTCTAAGTCTCGAGATAAGGATAGTGTGATGGGGAGAAGACTTGCAGAAGTTGCCGGCAGTGCTGACAGGTGAGTCTTACTATCGCTTCCGCTGGCATCACTCTGCATATTGAGGGGGGGGGGGGCAAACTACCTAAAACAGGGGGACACCTGGCTATCTGAACTAAGGGGAGGCTACCTAATACTTGTGGGCACATCTGGCAATCTGTACTGGGGGAGGCTTGTGGGCACATTTTGCTGTATGTACTGTAGGGGACTATGTAAACCTTGGGGGTGCATCTGGCTGGCTATAATGGGGGGAGGCTTTCCAGTTCTGGGGACACATCTGTTTATATATACGGGGGGGACTACCTAATACTGGGGACACATCTATCTATACTGGGAGGGCTGCCTAATCCTTGGAGGCACATCTAACTTTCTATACTGGGGGGCCACCTAACCCCGGGGCAACATCTGGCTATCTATACCTGGGGTGGAGCAACCTACGGCAGTATAGTGATGGGGGGGTCAGGAGGGCACCAAGTTACTTTTGCCCCAGGGCCCCATAGAAGCTAAAACCGGCCCTGATTCCATGCACCAGTCTAGTTGGGTGCCTCCTAGTCCTTGGAATAGGTGGTGGAGAGGGCCCTCCACTTCCAATGGAGTCCCATCCACTGGCGCAAGTATGGGGAAGCCGGGGGGCCCTGTGAAAAGGAGGGGCCTGGACTTCTTCCATTCTCCTCTTCCACTGGGGCTCCCCTCCTCTACTCCCCTGGCACACCTGTCTGCAAAATCAGCTCCTTCCATTACAACCTCTCCATCACCATGGGCAGGAACAAAGAGCTGCAGAAGGACATTACGGGATAAGATTGTGGACCTCCACAAACCATTAATAAGAAGCTTAGTTAGATGATGACAATCAAAGGCGTAGCTAAGGAGCTTTGGGACCCGTTGCAAGGTTTACATAGGGCCCCCCCCCCCCCCAAGTGCTATATACACAACAATTGATCCGGCACACCAAAAATTGCCAAGAACACAGTGTCAGAAGTGCAAGGAGGGGTTTGGGAACAGTTTGATAATGATTACTACTAATAAAAGTGTCTATAGAAGTGAATATTACCAGCATAGAACCAATAAAGAGCTAATACTGTGATAGAGGGTGGATCCTTTGGGGCCCCTCTGGCCCAAGGGCCCCGGTGTGGTTGCTACTTCTACACCCCCTATTGCTACGCCATTGGTGACAATTGTTGGTGCAATTCTTCAGAAATGGAATCAATTTAAAATGAACATTGTTCACCTTCAGTCCGGAGCTCCATGCATGATCTTGCCTCATGGGGTGAGGGTGTTCATGAAAATGGTGAGGGATTAGTCCACAAGTACATGAGAGAAGCATGTTAATGATAAAGAGGCAGTTGGGACCAAAGTTACCAAGAACAGCATTGGTAATACACTACCCTACTGCCAAATGGATTCAAATCTTGCAGCACCCAGAAAGTCCCCCTGCTCAAGAAGGCACTTGCAAAAGCCTATCAGGACAACTGCAGGATAACTGTATTGAGGGGCCAATGAATCCTAAAGTTTTGGATGAGAACCTCCATACCTCAGGTAGAGCGCATGCATGAAATAAAGGCATTAGGAAAAAAGGGCGCGACTGAATAAAAATTGGTGCAGCCAGAAAAGGTAATCTCATTAACGAAAAAGTTTGTTTTCAAGTGGGCGTGAAAAGTAACCCAAAACATGTAAATAATGAGTACAGTCAGAGCAGGGACAAGGTCCTCCAGCACCCAAGGCTGAGACCTCAAAGTGCACCCCTCCATCCCTCCCACCCCAGCCGTCACACACTGATTGCTATTAGACTAAGAGCGCCACAGGGCCCACAACCTCCCCAACACCTTAATATCTAGTTATCTGGCTTGCAGTCACTCCTATGTATCCCCCTTTCTTATTTCTTTCTGCTTCATACACAATTAGGAATGACAACTGAATGAATTGTGCGCCCCTTCCTACACTGCGCCCTGAGGCTGGAGCCTCTCCAGCCTATGCCTCGGCCCGGCCCTGAGTACAGTTTTAAAATACTGTAGATGGGAAATCAAAACGAAAATATATTTACTTTAAAAAACATTACATAAATCAAGATTACAGCTTAACCTAACCCTACTCTCACAGTAACCCTAACCCTTTTTCCATGTGATATATACCGGCTGCCCGTCCTTTGACTTCCACAGTACAGGTGCGTTTTGGGGTGAAGATTGTCTTATTGCATGATGCATATGCAGGTCTGCATTTCTACAGTGTACCCCTAACCCTAAGATTCCCCCTAGTGTTGCCTAACGCTAAGACCCCCTCTGGTGGTGCCTAACATTAGGATCCCTTGGAAGTGCCTAACCCTAAGACCCCCCCCCCCCCCCCCCGGTGCCTAACGCTAACCACCACATGGTGTTGGTAAACCCTAAGACCCCCCCCCCAGTGGTGCCTAGCCCTAAGACCCCCCCTAATGGTGCCTAACCCTATCTTCCCCCCTACACAAACAGAAACAATAACATATTTGATAACGGAAAATCTGTGCAAACAAATGAAATAATGAAATAATACGGCAAAACCGATGATATTGCAACTTTCTAAAATGATAACATATTTCAAAAATGTTCTCATTTTGAAAACGATATTTATCCCACGCCCTTTTCTCTGTTTTATGTGCCGTTTTACTGATAAATGCATTCGAATCTATGACTGTGCCCAAATTGTTCATTAGCTGCCAGCACCCTTTTTTCCTGGTGCTGGTAGAACACTGAAGATGGGTCGTGCATGGGTCTTCCAGCATGACAATGACACAAAACATATAGTCAAGATAAGAAAGGAGTGGCTCAAGAATAAGCACATAAAGGTCTCGAGTGGTCTTACCAACAGGGGCGTCGCTAGCCCTATTTTGGGGGGGGGCACGTGCCCCCAATCTGTCCTGGGGTGCCACGGATCTCCGCCCCGGCCGCCCCCTCTGTCAGCGGCTCCCTCCAGCCGCCGCCGCCGCGTCACTCAGACCTCGATCAGGCGGCGACCAATCGTGCGGGCGCTAGGACCCAGCGCCCGCACTGATATGCGGAAGTGACATCACTTCCACATATAGAGCGGGTGCGTCTGGCGCCCGCTCGTACTACTGGTCGCCGCTGATCCTGAGGTCTGCTGACTGCGAGGTAAGGGGGGGAGCGGCGGCGGCGGCTCCCTGTCACTCACTCACTACCTAATGGGCTCCCTGTCACTCACTCACTACCTAAAGGGGCTCCCTGTCACTCACTCACTACCTAATGGGCTCCCTGTCACTCACTCACTCCCTAAAGGGGCTCCCTGTCACTCACTCACTACCTAAAGGGGCTCCCTGCCACTCACTCACTGCCTAAAGGGGCTCCCTGTCACTCACTCACTGCCTAAAGGGCCTCCCTGTCACTCACTCACTACCTAAAGGGCCTCCCTGTCACTCACTCACTGCCTAAAGGGGCTCCCTGTCACTCACTCACTCCCTAATGGGGCTCCCTGTCACTCACTCACTTCCTAAAGGGGCTCCCTGGCACTCACTCACTACCTAAAGGGGCTCCCTGTCACTCACTCACTGCCTAAAGGGGCTCCCTGGCACTCACTCACTGCCTAAAGGGGCTCCCTGGCACTCACTCACTGCCTGAAGGGGCTTCCTGGCACTCACTCACTGCCTAAAGGGGCTCCCTGGCACTCACTCACTGCCTAAAGGGGCTCCCTGGCACTCACTGCCTAAAGGGGCTCCCTGTCACTCACTCACTGCCTAAAGGGGCTCCCTGGCACTCACTCACTGCCTAAAGGGGCTCCCTGGCACTCACTCACTGCCTGAAGGGGCTTCCTGGCACTCACTCACTGCCTAAAGGGACTCCCTGGCACTCACTCACTGCCTAAAGGGGCTCCCTGGCACTCACTGCCTAAAGGGGCTCCCTGTCACTCACTCACTGCCTAAAGGGGCTCCTTGGCACTCACTCACTGCCTAAAGGGGCTCCCTGGCACTCACTCACTGCCTAAAGGGGCTCCCTGGCACTCACTCACTGCCTGAAGGGGCTTCCTGGCACTCACTCACTGCCTAAAGGGGCTCCCTGGCACTCACTCACTACCTAAAGGGGCTCCCTGGCACTCACTCACTATCTAAAGGGGCTCCCTGTCACTCACTATCGGGGTCCCTGTCACTCACTACCTAACTGGAGGCGCCTGTCACTCACTAGCTAACCTGGGGGTCCCTGTCACTCACTACCTAAATTGGGGGGCTACCATATTAAGGGGGCATTCTGCCTATTTATGTGAAATGCTGTCTATTTATGTGCCTCATGACTGCTGAATTTGTCTTGTTGGGAGCCTTATGATTGGTTGGGGGCTTCAAGATTGCTGAATTTGTCTTGTTGGGGGCCTCATGATTTGTTGGAGCCTCATGATTGCTGAATTTGTCTTGTTGGGGCCTCATGATTTGTTGGAGGCCTCATGATTGCTGAATGTCTTGTTGGGGGCCTCATGATTTGTTGGGGGCCTCATGATTGCTGAATTTGTCTTGTTGGGGGTCACATGATTGCTAACTGCGAGACTATGGGAAAAGCTGAATTCTTATCATATGAGACAATAGCATTAAACCTACTTTTTTAGCTTTTTAAAACAGAAAATAAAACTGGGAGGTTCTAAAAAACTGAATACATTTTTCAGGAGTAGGATGGATGAAATTGTTTATCTTCAGTGTTTATTTTCAACTTGGATTTTCCATAATGTTAATGTATGAGTTAAAACGTTTGTACAGTATTTAGTTTAAATTGCTGTTGCCACTTTGCGATAGATAAGTGACTTTTGGGTTGCAGTTTGGTCACTCGGCCTCCAAATGGTTCGCCACCACTGTCATAATCTAATGTCCCACCATTGCTAGGTTCATGTAAATTTGTCTCCACCCATTACCACACCTATATTCTGGTCCATGGCCCACCCATTTTTTGGTGCGGCGCAATAAGCATGCGCACAACGTGATCCTCATATTTTTGGCACGCTAGCTGCAGTGTGCTGAATTCTGCTGCCTACAGTATGTACAGTATACGCTGTTCTCTAGTGCCTGCACTGTGTGCTGATTTACTTCCAGTGTGTACAGTGTAAGGTGTTACTCTGTGCCTTTACTGATTGTAAACCAGCTATATTATATGCTGATCCTTGCTACTTTCAGTATGTACAGTATTAGCTGTAAAGCCTGGTACACACATACAATTTTGATTAGCCAATTTTAGCTCTGTTCATAAAATTCATTGTCTGTTGGCCCACTTACTGCACGGGGGTGGTAAAATTGGGGGTCAGTGATTGACCAATCAAAATTGTATGTGCGTATACATCTTTGATCTATGCCTATACTGATTGTAAATTATCTAAATAAAGGACAGGGGGCTCCATCCAATATTTCGATGGGCAGGCCCGTTATCTGAAGCTTACACCGCTGCTAAGTTCATGTACATTTGGCCCCACCCATGGCCACGCCCACTCACCTCATGGTCACGCTCATTTTTTGCCACGGCGCATATACCTCCCGACCTGGTGCCCACAGGTGCCCCCGATCTCCAAGGACCCTAGAAACGCCCCTGCTTACCAAGTCTCCAGACCTTTATCCAATAGAAAATCTGTGGTGGGAGCTGAAGGGTCAAATTGCCAACCATCAGCCTCAAAGCCTTTCTGACTTGGAGAGGATCTGCAAAGAAAAGTGGGCCAAAATCCCTCCTGTGAGGTGTTCAAACCTGGTGGCCAACTACAAGAAATGACCACCTATGCCGAGAACCGTCATACGTGTGTACACAGCTTCAGGCTCAGGTCCTGGATAAGCTTGTGAAAGATGAGACTATTGGGTAAAACTCAACCTCCTTCATTCTCCAAATACAAAATATTCATGTGCAATGCCTCATATTAAATAACCTAAAAGAAAACATTCTGCATTCTCGTCAGTTATTCTTGTGCTGTATCTTAGCTTGAAGCACTTAATAGCTCCTCGCCAATTTTCCATTTTTAATTTTGTTTTGACACAAGTGGTGAGATAACAGCCCAATTCCCAGGAAGAGCAGAGCTTTGTCATTACACAGGGACGTACTGGCCCATTTTCATCTCCTTGAACATGTTAACCAGACCAAGCCCTGATCTATCACAGGTGAGGCCCAGACGTCTACGAGAACCGCGACTTCCAGATGACGGCCGTATCCATTCAAATTAATCACATTTATCTTTCACTGATGTGAGTTTTCAATTATATAGAGAAACATCAAAGAGCAAAAGATTAATTAAACTAGTAACTCGAAAATAAAACTCACATTTCCCTGAGGAGAATGTTTAGCAATTAGTGTAAACCTCGCTGTAGACTGCTAGAGTAATTAAAAGATGACCCAGCCCTCAGTTACCGGGGATCTCTCGGTATAAACATTGCTCGCAGCGCCAAGGATCGAGATACCGAAAAGGCATTTATATTCAAAGGAACCAATTTCCTATGCTCTGTGTTGTCATAATATAAATTAACATTTGAATAAATACACATAGTACAAAGTGTTTCTTGGGAGATGAGTTGCGGCGGGTTTTGATTATTCCCGGCGACTTAACAACAGACTCGTATTTTAATTGAATGATTTGTTGCCGTCTGAGGGAGGCATGATTAAAAGAAATGACAGATGTTGCGACGGGTTTCCGTAGATCGATTCACAAACGCATGGTGGAAGAATTCTTTCAAGGTGTAGTGAAGATCGAAGATCTTAGAAGGGGAAGTTGTTTAGGGCTGCCAAGACATGAATCATTTAGAGAGGTGTGGACAGGCGGGCACAATCTTAGATCTGATGCATGTCGACCGTACTGCCAAGGTACTTCAGGGAAAAAGTTTAGAAATGATGAGTTTATTCCACAGAAATAATCCTCAATGAAAACTCACAGATAAGCCTAGGGAAGATTCAGTGATTTGTAGGTCATTGATTGGTTAACTGCTATTTTATCTGAATCCTGCTTAGTAATTCAGACTACTCAAGTCATGGCCTGCAGTTCTGGCGGTGGGCAGTTTGCGGTGAACATTCAATGTTCGATGTTCACATTTACTGCAAACTTTATTTGATGTTTGCGTCCGCCTCGTACTTAAACATACAGCCTAATTCGCTCGCTGCTACGTAAGGAGCGTGCCTTCCTTAGTTACGTGCATTGTGTACTTAGCAACGCGCGTAACTTTAACTGTGGGCGGTCCTGTGAAGTATCGTTACCGTGATATTTCACTATCAGCTGCTACAATGTTAAATGACATAGTTGTAACTATATAAATTAACATAGTAGTGATCGCGAGTGAAGTATTGCAGTAACGATATTTCACAGGACCACCTGCAGTTAAATTTATGTGCGTTGCTATGGACACAATGCACGTAACTAAGGAAGGCAGCGAGTGCTGCTATGTAAGGGAGGTAAAGTGGGTGCTCCTTCACATTAAGCTGCACTGCTTAGCAGCGCAGCTTGATGAATCAAGCTTATAGAGCCATATGTTGACCCTTCACCCTGAAGTCAGGTGAGAGAGAACAGCCAATCAAGCACTTTTATCACACAGGCAATACCACCATACAAGAAATGAAACTGGCAGCCATTTTACAGTCTACCTGGAACCAGTGTACGGAAAGCAATGCTGCTGATTGAGTGAAATATAGATACTGTATCTTGCTGCTGACACCGTTTTTTGTTATCCAGTGATGTGTAGCTACTTACATAGGTGTTCTGATCCTTGCAGTTCACCCACTACTTTTGAGGACTGATGCTGACCCCAAAACACCTTTTGAGGAATGATCCTGCTGTAATTAGGCATGGACCTTGGAAAGTTACAGCGCATCTGAAGACATGTCATTGTAATTCCTCATGGCCACCCACAGCTATCCTCCACCACCATCACACAATACAGAATATGATCCTATTTATTCTAAGAATTAATTAGGCAGGTAAATGCCAAACTTTTCAGGCCTCTACTATGGTCGCTGCAAATAACAATTTTAAGCAGGTAAACACTGCGTCCATTCTAAAAAACTTAATTTGAAAAACAGAGAAACTAAGGGCTCCTTTCCATGAGCAGTTGAACTGTGTGCTCAGCAAGCAGTTACCAGGCAGCAGTGAGCAGTTGCCAGGCAGCAGCAAGCAGTTGTGATGCTAGGTACACACCATACAATTTTCTGTTAGATTTTTCTGTTAGATTTACCTACAACATGGAAAATAGCTATCTGGCAGGTAAATCTAAGAGAAAATCTAACAGAAAATTGTATGGTGTGTACCTAGCATGAGAGTTTGAGAGGCTTTTCAATGCCTATCAACTCATGGAAAGGGGGCCTAAATGTGATTTTGATGTTTAAAAAAAAGCCTCTGCGTAAAATACATATTTTGGGGAAAAATTTTGCAATTAACAGCAATGAAGTTAAATCACTGCCCCCAATAAACAGCAAACGCAGGAAGCCCGCTATTTATCTGGCGCAATAATTTAACCTCCCTGGCGGTAAGTCCGTGCTGAGCTCGGGCTACGCCGCCGGAAGGCACCGCTGAGGCCCCGCTGGGCCGATTTGCATAATTTTTTTTGCTACATGCAGCTAGCACTTTGCTAGCTGCGTGTGCAATCCGATCGCCGCCGCTACCCGCCGATCCGCCGCTATCCGTCCCGCCGCAGCCTCCCCCCCCCAGACCCCGTGCGCTGCCTGGCCAATCAGTGCCAGGTGGCGCTGTGGGGTGGATCGGAGTCCGCTTTGACGTCACGACGTCATCCCGCCTGTCGCCATGGCAACGGGGGAAGCCCACCAGGAGATCCCGTTCTTTGAGGGGCTGGGGGATGCCGCTGAGCAGCAGCTATCATGTAGCGAGACCTTGTCTCGCTACATGGAAAAAAAAAAAACCGGATTTGCTGCCCCCTGGCGGATTTTAATAAACCGCCAGGAGGGTTAATTTAATTGCTGATAGCTGTGGCTTTTACTCTTGCTGGCGGCTCCTTTTTTTATTATCGCTCGTCATGCACCATTTTTATCTGCTACCAAGAAAATGTTGGTCAGATCTGTGTTTTTTTCCTTTAAAGTGCAACTGAAGTGAGAGGTTTATGGAGGCTGCCATATTTATTTCATTATAAGAAATACCAGTTGCCTGGCAATCCGGCTGATCCTCTGCCTCTAATGCTCTCAACCATAGACCCTGAACAAGCCTGCAGCAGATCAGGTGTTTCTGACAGTATTGTCAGATCTGACAATATTAGCTGCATGCTTGTTTCTGGTGTAATGCAGACACCTCTGCAGCCAAATAGATCAGCAGGGCTGCCAGGGAACTAGTATTGTTTAAGAGGAAATAAATATGGCAGCCTCAATATTCTTCTCACTACAGTTGTCCTTTAATTTTCAATTTCACCTGGTTGAAACTGAATTCTGCCTATACACTTTAAGAGCCTTTTAAAAATACCCCCCCCCTTTCCCTCCGCTCCCCCCCCTTCCCCCATGGTACAAGGACTAGGGAAGGGAATACACATGCAGCTTACCTTGTCCTGGAATCTCTCCTCCATATCCCATCTGCACGGTATTGTTGACTTATGAATAAAGCATAATTTTAATGATGTAATCATGTCTCAGCACGGCACACCGTGATTACACACCGCAAGACGAGATTGTTGGAGGAAGAAATGAAGATAACAGCGTGCAGAATAATGTCATTTCTCTCCAAGTCACACAGAAAAGGTCTGTCTTTGAAAATCAGCGCTTCCGTAGACGCGATACTCGTGCAGTACACAATGCAGCACCTTCATTGTTGTGTTTCAAGTTTCTCAGTTTGCCTGAAAGCCATTATGCCTTCCTTTTTTATGCTGTTTTCTGCAGTTATTTTCTACCTGCACAGATGCAAGTTTATCTGAGGGCTGGTTTCCACTTGAGCCGCGTGTGTCTGCAAGACGTGCGGTAGCATTTCCGAGTCTGCGGTGACGCGGACGAATCCCATCAGCCGTGCCATTCACGGCTATGTGATTTGCAGCCTCCCTCCCCATTTCGGATGGAAACGCTGGCCGAATCGCTAGCGCAAGCGAGTTGTCTGGTGGCGCTATTGTTCCCTATGGCAGAGTTTCCCCGCACGATTTGCCTGCGGGGAAACTCTGCGGATTCAGCGCAGGAACCGCGCAAGTGGTAACGGGCCCTCAGTGTTGTCTCCAAATCAGCAATAATAATAAGTGTGGTTTTTTTTTTTTTCATTTTCTAATTTATTTTTACTTGTCCAACCTGCTGGCAACAAGGTATACATATTTAGTAATGTAAACAAGGGGTGGTTTGGGAGGGGTGTCTATCAAAAAAGGGCGCCAGGGACTTTTGGGCTCAGGGCGAAGCCACAAGTTGAATGTAGACCATGCTGCCAATATTCTACTATTGGGAGCTGGCTAAGTACGATAATACAATAGTGGGAATTTTACTGATACTCTATTATCATCTTATCTAACCCTCCCTTTATGCACTTCTAACAATAACGTACCAATATCTAAGCCCAACATTAACCCCCATCCTTGTCTACTCCTTACGCTAATTTACCACTATTTAAGCCTAAATATGCTGATCTACCGTTATCTAAGCCTAATGGTAACCTACCCTTCCCCACTCCTAACACTAACCTGGTACAGTGGCTTGCAAAAGTATTCGGCCCCCTTGAAGTTTTCCACATTTTGTCATATTACTGCCACAAACATTATTCAATTTTATTGCAATTCCACGTGAAAGACCAATACAAAGTGGTATACACGTGAGACGTGAAGCGAAAATCATACATGATTCCAAACATTTTTTAAAAACAAATAACTGCTAAGTGGGGTGTGCGTAATTATTCAGCCCCCTCTGGTCTGAGTGCAGTCAGTTGCCCATAGACATTGCCTGATGAGTGCTAATGACTAAATACAGTGAATTTGTTTGTAATCTAATGTCAGTACAAATACAGCTGCTCGATGACGGCCTCAGAGGTTGTCAAAGGGCTGGTGCACACCAAAACCCGCTAGCAGATCCGCAAAATGCTAGCAGATTTTTAAACGCTTTTTTTTATTTTTCTATGGCGTTTTGCTAGCGTTTTGCGGATTGCTGCTGCGGTTTTCAGTATAGTAGATTTCATATATTGTTACAGTAAAGCTGTTACTGAACAGCTTCTGTAACAAAACCGCCTGCAAAACCGCTCTGAACAGGCGTTTTTCAGAGCGGTTTGCGTTTTTCCTATACTTAACATTGAGGCAGAAACGCATCCGAAATCCAAAAAATGCCTCACCCAGGCATTTTTCGTTTCTGCAAAACGCCTGCCTCTCTGGTGTGCACCACCCCATTGAGATACATTGACCAAGCAGATCCGCAGCCGCAAGCGGATCTGAAAACGCCCAAAAAGCCGCTCGGTGTGCACCAGCCCTAAGAGAATATTGGGAGCAACAGCACCATGAAGTCCAAAGAACACACCAGACAGGTCAGGGGTAGAGTTATTGAGAAATGTAAAGCAGGCTTAGGCAACAAACAGATTTCCAAAGCCTTGAACATCCCATGGAGCACTGTTCAAGCGATCATTCAGAAAAGGATGGAGTACGGCACAACTGTACACCTACCAAGACAAGGCCATCCACCTAAACTCACAGGCCGAACAAGGAGAGCGCTGATCAGAAATGCAGTCAAGAGGCCCATGGTGACTCTGGATGAGCTGCAGAGATCTACAGCTCAGGTGGGGGAATCTGTCCATAGGACAACTATTAGTCGTGCACTGCACAAAGTTGGCCTTTATGGAAGAGTGACAAGAAGAAAGCCATTGTTAACAGAAAAAGCATAAGAAGTCCCGTTTGCAGTTTGCCACAAGCCATGTGGGGGACACAGCAAACATGGGGAAGGAGGTGCTCTGGTCAGATGAGACCAAAATGAAACTTTTTGGTCAAAATGCAAAACACTAGGGGCCTGATTCACAAAGCGGTGCTAACAGTTAGCACGCTGGTGAAAAGCCCTTTATCATGCCTAAACTCAGCTTAGGCATGATAAGTTTAGGCATGATAAGTTTAAGTGTGATAAGTTTAGGTGTGATAAGTTTAGGTGTGATAAGTTTAGGCGTGATAAGTTTAAGCACCAAGTGGGTTAGCACCGCAATGCACAGCTGATCAAAAGTTTTGTGCTAGCAAAGTCTGGTGCACTTCGCATAGAATTTAATGGCGCTGCTTTGCGTGTGGGACTTTGCGTGCGATCTAAAAATATCATGCCTAAACTTATCACCCCTAAACTGGCTTTTCACCAGCGTGGTGCAATGGTTATCACGCCTAATGTCTGTAACTGGGTTAGCACCGCTTTGTGAATCGAGCCCTATGTGTGGTGGAAAACTAACACTGCACATCACACAGAACACACCATCCCCAACGTCAAATACAGTATGGTGGTGGCAGCATCATGCTCTTGGGGTGCTTCTCTTCAGCAGGGACAGGGAAGCTGGTCAGAGTTGATGGGAAGATGGATGGAGTCAAATACAGGGCAATCTTGGAAGAAAATCTCTTGGAGTCTGCAAAAGACTTGAGACTGGGGCGGAGGTTCACCTTCCAGCAGGACAACAACCCTAAACATAAAGCCAGGGCAACAATGGAATGGTTTAAAACAAAACGTATTCATGTGTTAGAATGGCCCAGTCAAAGTCCAGATCGAAATCCAATCGAGAATCTGTGGCAAGCTCTGAAAACTGCTGTTCATCTGTCCATCTAATCTAACTGAGCTGGAGCTGTTTTGCAAAGAAGAATGGGCAAGGATTTCAGTCTCTAGATGTGCAAAGCTGGTAGAGATATACCCTAAAAGACTGGCAGCTGTAATTGCAGCAAAAAGGGGTTCTACAAAGTATTGACTTAGAGGGCTGAATAATTACGCACACCCCACTGTGCAGTTATTTATTTTTTTAAAATGTTTGGAATCATATACGATTTTTGTTCCACTTCTTACGTGTACACTACTTTGTATTGGACTTTCACGTGGAATTCCAATAAAATTGATTCATGTTTGTGGCAGTAATATGACAAAATGTGGAAAACTTCAAGGGGGCCGAATACTTTTGCAAGCCACTGTAACTTACCTCCACCTCTATGACACAATCTCCTATGCTTTTCATTGCCCTGGTGCAAGTGTTAATTTTTGTTAAAATATCTGGGTGTGGATGTTAAAATTGTATTACATGTGAATACATTGTGCCAATGACCTCCTTCCCTGTTTAGAAATGTTTGGTCCACATTTGACATAGACGGCCTCTTGAAAACCAGCTTTTCTTTGTCCATATTGTGAACCTCACCATCCTGACATCAGTGTCACATCAGTGTCACTCCACCTTCAGGTGTAGGGAGAACTCAGAGGCCTGACCTGTTGGTCCAGGACAAGGATGTCCAACTCCAGTCCTCGATCACCATATCCATATCAGTGTTTAGGATAGAGACAGAACTGTTGAAATGTGTTCTACTCTATGAACCACACCTTTCCTGATTCAGTCCCATCACTTCATTTTAGCTGTGCCAAAAATGGTTGAGGACCTCAGTCCTTGAGGACTGTATTTGGCCATCCCTGGCCTAGGACGACACTCTTGTAACTCTGACCAATCTGCTTTTATGTTACATAAACAGTGGTAAATCACACTCAGTGTATTCCTGTCAGGAACAAAAAAAGAATAATCTGGCAGAAAGGAGGACCTGTCATAATTGCCATTGTTCCACCTGGTGATACACGCCACAACAAGTGTCCACTGTCCATACTAATTACTACTGCTATAAGATCAGCATGTCCTATTATGTGCCTAACAGGGAGACAAAGCACCGACAACAAGCTGATTTCTGCTCGGAAAATCCCAGACAACATAAGTTAACGACGGCAAACAATAGGCGACAGTCTTATAATTGTTAGGTTCCCTTGGCTTTCTTATTTACAGACAAAACCACTCATCGTTTCCTGTTCTACAGTGGCCCACTTTCTCTTGTCAAAAACAAAACAGATGACAAGGATCCCTACAGAGTTTTTTCTGCTTAGCCCGGAGCCTGAGATGTTTCGGTCACACATCATCTCTTCACTGTGCTTCATGTCTTTAGACATTATGTCTCCGCGGTTTAGAAAATCTGCATCTAGGATGGGTTTAAAGTTCTACAGCGAATCCCTTCTGTGCATCGGTAGGGTTTGTTTTTAATGTTCATGAGATTAGGGTTTTTCCTTTTTAAAAGTTACAGACAGGGTTCGGAAGAGTTACAACTTCTGTCAATTTTTATTGCGTCTTCTCATAGCTTCCCTCCAGTCCAGCTGTGTCACGTTGACAGGACATGAGGGATGGGAAGGCTTTCCAGTGGCATCATGAAGAATAATGCTGATTTTTTTTCTTAACTGCTGTTTCTCTTTTCTGAGTTCGCCATTGGCTGCCAATTTCCCGGAAGATGCAGTTCACGCTCCTAACTCTAACCTACAAAGCTCCCTGTAAAATGTGCCGTCCGTATATCTACTTGCTGGTTTCCAAATGCTACACCGACCACATTGTCCTTTTATTCTGCTCTAGAATCAATCACCTTCTTACATTTGCCTATTTTCCATCTTTGGAATTCCCATCTGAATATGCAAAAGTAGAAGAACCACAAAGTCATCACCAAATGCATTGTAGGACCTTAAGGTGACGATTGGCAACTCCTGTGTTGTGCACTCGTAAATCAAATAGTCCAATATAGCAGCAAGAGAGGCAGACGAGGCACCATCCACTATGCTTAAAAGTATTTATTATTCAACCATTACTAGCACAAGTAGTTACAAGCAGTACCAGACTGACGGCCTAACAGCCTTTCCTCGGCACTTCCACTTCCTCAGAGACCAGTAGTCACCTATTGACTATTGGTCTCCGAGGAAGTGGAAGTGCAGCGAAACGGCTGTTTGGCCGTCACTCTTGTGCTGCTTGTAACTATTTGTGCTGGTGATGGTGTCAGAATTCTAGCGGTTTTATTTATGCAGGAAAAAGCTGTCATAAGTGTATGGTTTAAGCTTTAATGTTCTATGCAAAATTTCAATGTGAACTGTAAAGTTATAGTACTTCTTTAATATTGCTATGTGACTGAGCATTTTCCAGGCTGTAAAGCTTAAAAGATTTTAACTTGCAAGCTGGAAGATTGTTGACATGTTCAGTGGCTTGAAGGCCATCACAGCCAGCAAGAATATAATGCCATGTTTTGACTATGATTGTCCTTTGGAATGTCAATAAGTTCCAAGGTTTTTGTATTGTCCGGTATTTAGGACAATGATGCCATCTGGCGGGTTCATACTTTAATAAAATCAACATTATTAATAGATTGTTATTTGTTATGAAATGCTGACCTCTGCCGGTGGACATTATATTTATTTTATAAGAAAGACAAAAATATAGACATTGATTTTATATTATTAAGATTTAATATGTAATTATTCCTTATATGATTCATTGTTTTAAGAAGAATTATATAATAAGCTTTATATTTAAATAAGTATATTAGAAGCCCTGTATGTTTTAATAAGCCTTAAATTGCTGAAGGCTCTTGCAGGTCTGTGTTAGTGTCAATCTGACCTGGGAAAGTACCAAGACATTCCAACATAATTAACAGGGAACACTTTATCAGAAATGCGTCATGAATGACATTGTTTAGTCTCCATGTCTGGGTCAGCCAACAGACAAGATGGCTGTTGACGTCCATTTTTAATTACGTGCGTCAGAAATGACCTAAACAATATGTCAAGCACTCCAAATGACGTTAATTCCCACAAGATAAGGTAATTAAGAATTTATAAACAATAATATTGTGACTTAGGTAATCAAAACATGATAAAGCATTGACGCACGAAAGCTTTAGCCAATCAGAACCTGGGATCCAGGGAAAGTCCAGATTAGGCAGCCATATTGCCTCCAACCCCTATAAAAGTAGAAGCTGAAAGCTCATAGTTTGCAGAAGGCCAACAATCTCCTGAGAAGACACATGAGGCAGAAGCTACCTTCCCACACGTGGTTCTAGATGCTGAAGAGATGACAGAGAAGGGGTAATATGCTTAATATTCTGGTGATTTACTTTATTAATTTTTCAGCATTAAGTTTTATTAAGATGTTAGCAAGAAGTTTTTAGAAGCTATTTTTTATGCTATTTCTTTAAGAAGATTACTACAAGTTTTACACAGCTACTAGATACATAGCTATTGATACAGATGAGACTACTTTTGATCCTATTCTACATAACACAACCGTTATATTACTTTTTGAATGTACTTAGAAGATTGATAATTGCTTGGCTCTAAAGCCTAGATACGATGGAATACTGTTAATAAGGAAACACTACTTGGAACTGTTCATATTTTGTATATATGCTGTATGATTAAGCAAATACAATTTTTTATATAAAATCACATACTGAGTGCTCTGATTCATTTCAAGGTATACCGTCAATCTATAATTACTGTTATAGAGGGTTCAGACCCCACTATGCCGGATTTATATGATAGCAACGCTTTAAGGGCTGGACCTTTACTGAGTTGGCAATCATGAAAAAGGCAAGAACCGCTCGGGTTTTTGACAATGGTTAAATAATAAATACTCCTAAGCATTGTGAGTGGTGCCTCGTCTGCCACTCTTGCTCACATTTGAATATGTTAGAGACATAGGAATAGAAGATGCATACAGGCCAGTGCTACCACAGGGATAACATGGGCTATTGCCCCAGGGCTTTGGGCTGGCTACTGGACTCCCCCAGGTCTCCCCCAACTTTTGCTCCCTGCAATGTCTTTGGCAGAGTAGTGTCTCACTTGTCCTAGCAGGCGCACCCCTCTGCCAGCCCATGACTCGCTTTCTCCCCATCTTTATCCATTGCTGGCTGTATCTTTTCTGTGAACCACATCACGTTGTTAAGTAATAACGTGCTGGGTCACAGAGTAGAGGCGCCCCTGCGGGGATGAAGATGGGGAGCATGGAACCACAGACTGACAGATGAACACGCCTGCCGGAACAGGTGAGACACTATTCTGTCAAAGACTCTGCAGGGGCCCTGGGGAGCAACAGTAAAAATGGCGGGAGACCTGGGGGTGGGCAAGGAAGTCGTCTCAGGGGCTCTGGGGAGAACTTGAGATAAACAAATCGCTACTAAATTAAGGTCTGTCTAGGAGGAGAGGTCTATTGCTGTGGCTCAGGTAAATTTTGCCCAATAACCCCATTGTAGCTTTGTAGCAAGAAACAGCCCTGGATATCCAGATTGTGGGACTCACCTTAGTCTTTGCTCCACAGGGGCCACCCAGGGCGTTCCTTCTTCTGCCACTGCATTAGCTCATTGGTAGTGTCATAGAGATAATGATCCTGTGCTTTATGAGGATGTTTGTGTGTATGAGAACTACATGGAGTGGAACGTGTTTAGTTTGGTGTTGAGCTGATAGATTTGCAAGACTCTGATTTGCTGGTCATGATGCTAAAGCAGGAACCAACAACAGCCAATCAGAGCCTTACAAATCTGTTACCTGACAAAACTGATCACATCAGGGGCATTATTAGATGCAAGCAGCCTCTACGGGGCCCAGACCTGTTTTAAGGCCCCAACTACTAACCTTCCCTCACTCCAATATGGCCAGGGTACTATACTACAGACCAGATGTTTATGTGGCTACACTTGTTATGTGTGTGAAAATTATGGCCGCACTTGTTTTATGACTCTTGTGAGATGGGCCACAAGGTCATGAAGGGCAACAAGGTAAGGGGGGGGGGGCAATAAAGTTTTGCTGGCGGGCCCCATGAATTGTAGTAGTTACACCACTAGATCACATGCTCCTCATGGACGTTAGACTCATTAGTGCTCAGCATGGTTATAACCCCGAACCAGAGTCCTACAACTCTGGGCTTTTTTCACATTGTGGTTGTTCTTGGGGGTTTGAAGCATTGTATCCTACTCATTAGATAAACAGTAATGTCCTTGTGGGGTGTTACAAGTATGCAATGGTTAGTACATGCCAAAAGCAGAAGGTCAACCAGTAACTTGGTCATCTTAGGTCACTGATGCAACTGCAGATTGAAGACTGTCCTATCTGGTCCCACTAAAGAGCTATCATAGCACAAACTGCTAAAAAGAATAATGCTGTCTATGAGAGAGCTTTCAGTATATACCACACATTACAATTTACTGTGTATGGGGCATCCTATCCAGAATGCACTTGCTGCCCCCCATCATCCACCACTGAATGTGCATACAAAGGGCATATGGCCATCCAAACAAAACCTTAGAGAAAAGGAAGCTGGCAACCTTCTCTGAAACATAACATTTTCTTGGCTGCCAATTTTCCCAGATCTCAATTTGATCCAGTATTGCTGGGATGTGCTGGAAAAACAAATCCAATCCACCACTAACACCCCACAGGACTTAAAGGATCTAATGCTTACATCTTGGTGCCACAAACCATATGATGCTTTTACAGATTTTGTGCAGACCAGGCTTCAGTAGGTCAGACAATGCAGGGCCCACGCAATGTTAGGCAGTTGACTTTAGCTGATATGCCTTTTGTCCAGTACTGATGTGTTTTGAATAAAGATTGGACTTTTATCATCTAGTTGAGCGGACCTTCCCTTCCTCTGTGACTGTCTTGACTGTGGCTGTGCTCGTTCCTGCTCCTGGCTGGTGTGGCGGTGTGGTGAGGTGTGGTGAGCAGTGTTGCTTCCTACAATAGTTGACTTTGGCCTTTTGGCAGTCAGGACTCCAGAGATAATATTTTGCCAGTTGCCACCACCATGGTAGTAGCACACTGGTTAACAAATGGCTTACCTCTTTGCATGCATTCTAACTACTTAGTCTGATGATACATCCACTTTGCTCTTAACTGAGAGTATTCCCTTGAATGTTATGATTGCAAGAGAGGAAAATCAAGGCTTTAGTGACTATTTTGAGAAGAAGAATGAAGCATAATTTTTTTGGCAAGCCCACAAGTATCTTTGTTATTATCCTGAATATTTTGTTGTTGTTGTGCTTTTCTCTAAATCTGGAAACATATGCCAGATTATTTGTCATAAATTTTGCATGAGCCAGAAGTCACACATTCTTAAAATGTGACAAAAATAGCCAAGTCAACGGAAAGCTTACAGTTGACTTCCATTGACCTCCTAAAATACAATTTTCGGTTTTCTGAGAAGCAGTTATGTGCAAGAAACAGCATTGCAAACAAAATCAGGCGGTTAGGGTCTAGTCCAGGCATAATTACAGAGACATTACAGAGAAACTAAGGCTTGGGGGGGAGGGGGTGGGGATTGGGTGGTCCTCAACTTGATAACATTCCTGACACGTGTAGGTACTCTATTTAGTTTTTTTTTACCTTGAACATCCTATAAAGTGAACATGAACTCTTGCACAGGACAGAAGGATACTATAAAGAATTGCATCCTGTATGTATTTAGAGAGTTTAACATGACTAATTCCACCTCATCTGTATCTAATCACGCATCTGTATTTGATCCCTCAGCTGCGTCAGCTGATTGCCCCAACAGAGAGACTCATTTGAAAGCACAGGATGTTAACAACATGTCTGCTTCCATGAAAGCTGGAAGTAGATACTCAAGATTTATTGCAGGATTTGTATCAGCTGTAAAAAAGAAATGTTTTTCTTTAAAAGTGATTATGCTGTTGCTTATCTTTTAGAGCAGAGAGGAAGTTCAGAGTTAAGGCGCGCTTTAAGGTCAGAATTACTGACCTGACCAATCACAGCTCTTTGGGAGCTGGGAGTATGTGAGATGCGAGCTATTTAGCAAAGAGCACCAAATGACTTCACTCGCTTGTCACGGAGGAAATGTTTCATTTATAACGAAAACCCGAAAGGTATGAATTATTTACCCGTCTACAAGATGTCGGAATTCTCCGGCTAAGTGTGAACATTTCAAACCTCCGTAGAATTTTTCTTCTCCTACATCGGCGTGATCATTAAAATGACAGCCGGCATTTATATATCATAAAATATTTCCAGGCCGATAGATGGTTTGGCGGTTATTTTAAGTTATTTATATTTTTCACGCTGAGTGACAGGAAGTGAGACAGTGGGGTTGAACATGTCACCTTGATTTTGGTAAATCTCATTCCTCGAAACTCTCTCGCTGATAAAATACAATTGAATATTCAGCATTATCTATAAGCCAAAAGGTCAGATCTGGTTCATTTCCGGTCAATATGTTTTCCAGGTAATCAAGAGGCAAGAAAGAAAAGCCTGGCACTATAGTTTTAATGCAGAATGAAAAATCCAAATGTAGCTGTTGAAATCACAATCAAGGCATTACAACATGAAATTCAATAGCCTCAATTCTGGTAGGGTTATCAAACAAATTACCTCATGTGAGGTAATTTACCTCATGAGGTAATGACATGTACCAATTCTGGTAGGTTTTAGTCATGTTTTACCTCATGAGGTAAATTATGAGGTAATTCTTGAGGTAATTTACCGAAAATAGCTATTCTCATGGAAATTAGGGGACATATTAGCACATCATTTACCGATCAGTTTAAGACCTGCCTGTACCTGGAGAGAAAGTCAATTTGTATGCATTTTGCAGTTTTTAGTGGAGTTCCTATTGCTGTTTTAGTGTCGTTCCTACTCAGGCTGTGTTACAGAAAAGCATAGTAGAAATAAAATTCCAAATATTTAGAGTTAGAGAATTTCTAAAAAAAAAAAAAAAGAGGAAACCTACAAAATAATATTTACCTCACATAGCTACCAGAATTGATTGATAAAAAAGATGGATGCTGTGATCGGGTGGTGAGGAGGCAGCAGCTAAGGGTGCCAGAGGGTGCACAGCCTGACGACCGTTTCGCAAGGTGTATACCAAAGCTTCTTCCAAGGATGGTGTGCACGTGTATGTTTTGCTATTAGAGACGTCGGGTAGGACTGGGGCCATTTGGTGTTGGGCAATGGGGGCAAACGTAGCCGAGTGGCCCTTGGAGGGTGTACGTATATGTACATTGCTGGTAAGCTGGGTGCAGGGTGAGTCAAATTACAGCTCACCTTGCTGCAGATCAAATTCATGGCAGCGTAAAATATTATTACCCCTCCGAGTCGCAGTAACTCCAGAGTAAGTCCGGCGATCCCTGCATCCCCAAATTACCCTTGCACAGAAGGCGTAATATTGCACAATTGCTATAGTGGGGCCCAGTTTGTGCCAAAACCATCTGCTTTGCTTGGAGGAGGGGGGTGGAGAAGTAGGGGTTGCAGAAAAGTAGGTGGTGCCAGAAACCTATAATATAGCAAGTTAAAGTTTCTGTGCCTCAGTTATTCACTGCTTACCAGTGTGTTTCCTGCTGTTTAGAGCCACAGCATGTGCTGAGTTAATAATTATGGTGGTTTAACTCAAGAAAAAAGCTTTGTGAATCAACCCCTATGTAATCATTAGCCAGCACAGATCTTGTAAGCCGTAGCTGCAGCCTTCGTTCCTGGAAAAAAGACCAATGCCTTTTTTTGTAGAGGAACTCCAGTGAAAGTAACGTAATGAAAAAAAAAGTGCTTAATTTTTACAATAATTATTTATAAATGATTTAGTCAGTGTTTTCTCATTGTAAAATCTTTCCTCTCCCTGATTAACATTCTGACATTTACCACTGGTGGTGACATCTTTACTGCTGGAGGGGTGATATCTGTGGAAGGAGATGATGCATTTTTGGCAGTTGGAAACAGCTGATATTTCCCACAATGCAACAAGGCTCTCACAGTGTGATGTCAGCACCCTGATGCTGACATCACACTGTGGGAGGAGTTTTGCCACAATACCAACCATACAGACCCTGATGATCTATCTGAGAAAAGGTAAATATTTCTCATGGGAAAGGGGGTATCAGCTACTGATTGGGATGAAGTTCAATCCTTGGTTACGGTTTCTCGTTAAAGGTGGACATTAATGATACAATTTGCTGAACCATCGAATTTCAGTTCAATCGCATCAATCTGATCGGATTGGTTAGGAGATTTTTGTCCATTAGTGGTCCCAAAGAATAATTTACAATCATTCATACGAAGAATTGTTCATAATCGATCGCTCATCTAATTGTATCATTAGTGGCCACCAGGGGTGTTGCTAGGATCCTAAGAGATTCGGGGCACTTTTGGGCACTGCATTTGAAAAATGGGTGTGTCCATGCACCAGAATGTGGGTGTGGTCATGGGTGGAGCAAAAGTTACATGCACTTAACAGCGGTCTAAGAGCTGTAGTGTCTCTATGGGGCATGCTGGGTGCTGTGATGCTTCAATGGTGGGTGTGCTGGGTGGAGTTGAGGACTGCCGCCCGCTGCCTGACTCTGCCTGAGGGACATCCAGGGCACCTAAGAATGGATCCAGGGCACCTGCCACTGATCTTTAGGGCTAGCAACACCCCAGGAGGCCACCTTAAGACCCTAGCAAAGGTAAGTGAGACACATATTGTTACATTTGTCTCCTCCCGAGTCCCGGCCACTGAAAGTGGTTTGGCAGAGTTTTAGCTCTATTAACAAAGGGTTGTTTGTTTGTTTTTTTGTCTGGATACAATGGCCATATTGTCTAATTTCTGCTACTGGCAATGCCCTTTAAATTAAGCTGGCCAGTTACCAAAAGGGAAGCTACAATATCTGGAGTCCACGAAGGCTAACTTCCCTCGGAATGTGCAGACAATAAACTAAGTGCATGAATTAGCTCTGCCGATGCCAACAACCAATTACTGGACCATAAACCTAAATGCAAATACTAGTGTTGCCAAAATAAGTCATCATAGCCGAGACATAACAATTATCTCCCGGCCGAAGGCACTTCCCAAAAAGCTAGATCCACATTACGAGCCAATGCTGTGAGCGTTACCGGCCTGTACAGCTTCTTAAATAATGGCACTTACAATTCCATAAAGAAAGAAAAAAAATCAAAGTTATCCCATGTTAATAATAAAATCTACATAACATAAATCATTGCTGCACACATCCCTGTGTCACTGAATGCCAGTTAGTGTTATATTTCACTGGCGGTGTGCAGCTGCAGTAACATTGTGTTATATAAGCTCTATGTAAACTATGGCAACATAACACAACTTAGTGTTAAAGGGGGTTTTAACATCAAAAATAAAAATGCCAAAAAAATAGTTAGTGCCCCCAAAAATATGATAACTTTTTTTTTTCTAAAATATGTCCCCCATTTTTTGTTCCTATTTACCTGGTTTGGTTGCCTTTGCCTGACTGGAGGAACTGTGAAGTGCCGGGGTATTGTGGGAAGCTTTTTTTTTTTTTTTTAGTTAGTCTAACATGCTTATCTCAGCATGCAAATCATTAACAAAGCTTCCTATTTTGGACAATATATGACTAGAAGGTGATTGATTCCCCCCTCCCTTTGAAGAGTTTACACGATAATGTAAGCCTGTTGTCTAGGTAATGTTTGCTATAGGAGGGGCAGTAAGCTGTGGAAATAGGAAGATAAAATTATCACATAACTGGGTTGGAAAAAAAAATAGATACATAGAAGGTGAAATTAGGCAGACAGAATTGCCAACTACAACACAAAACTGACATTACCCCACTTAATACTTGTCCTACATTCATTGTACCTTTCAAGTTTTAGGATTAAGCATACTGTGCTGGTGGGAAGAGCAAGGGAGGGGTATTAGATGTAAATATGGGGTCAAAGTTTGTATTAAACAAAGGATAGGAGATGGTTAGGTTTAGTCATGGCCCAGGGGGTTATTTAAGTGTTTCACAAAAATACATGGTTTGGGGGACATATTGGCAGTGGTGGGGGAACACTGAAACTAGCGTTTGGTTGAGCCTTGTTGTCCTAGCTTTTGCATCCAAATTACTACAGCTCAACAACTCTGCTAGAAGTCAGCTTTTGAATACTGGGCTGGGGCAGGCCCAGATTTACCTCCCAGCAGCCTATAGTCACAAATGTCCTGGAACCTTAGCTTAGAATTCACCCTCCATAAACCAACAAACCCCATCCAAACTGCACCAAAACAGTGTTGACTGTCCCAGCTGTCACTTCTCCCTTACTTCCCTTGCTCGTCATTGGTATATACATGTACCCCTTAGTATTAGTTAGCCAGAAGTACCCTCAATATTAAGTAGCTAGAGGTGCCCCTGACTAAAGGCAGATCTGGTCAGTGGAATTCCAAGAGCAGGATGTATAACCTCTCATTTACACTCTCATCAGGACTCTGCATATGAAATGAGTGAGGGAGGAACTCGGGGAGGGGTATGAGCCACCTTTCCATCATCAGACGCCTGTAGGCACATGCCTTATGGTAAATCTAGCCCTGTCATGTTTTGAGTTGGGTAAAAATGCTCTTGGACTGTATTATTTTTCACACATTTCTTTTATGGGGATGTGAGTATTAATAACAAATCTCTCTGAAAACTGTATTAAAGGGATACTGTAGGGGGGTCGGGGGAAAATGAGTTGAACTTACCCGGGGCTTCTAATGGTCCCCCGCAGGCATCCTGTGTCGTGCAGCCACTCACCGATGCTCCGGCTCCGCCTCCGGTTTACTTCTGGAATTTCAGACCTTAAAGTCAGAAAACCACTGCGCCTGCGTTGCCGTGTCCTCACTCCCGCTGATATCACCAGTAGTGTACTGAGCAGGCACAGACCATACTGGGCCTGCGCAGTACGCTCCTGGTGACATCAGCGGGAGCGAGGACACGGCAACACAGGCACAGTGGTTTTCAGACTTTAAAGACTGAAATTCCAGAAGTGAACCGGAGGCGGGGCCGGAGCATCGGTGAGAGGCTGTGTGGGCACAGGATGTCTGCGGGGGACCATTAGAAGCCCCGGGTAAGTTCAACTCATTTTCCCCCGACCCCCCTACAGTATCCCTTTAAACATACTGTATAAAGAAATATATTAGCTGCATGAACCTACTGCCCATTCAGTTCTTCATACCAGGGTTATTACCAGCATTGGTAATCGAGTAATGCAATTGACTTGACTCTGTGTATTACGCCCGACATGCAGCCTATTACCCGGCTAAAAGGCATTATAATAATAGCATAATAAATAAAGATATTTCCACCAACAGTGCCGCGTGTGAAACAACCATCGTTCATTAAAGTTTCATTCTTTTTGTGTTGCTACAAAATTGGGATTCCTTCTTAACGCCCATCATACATTACCGCTCAATATAAAAAATGTTTAGTGCAAATATCAGATGAAAATCTAATTTGGAGTTAGTGAAGCAAAAAATGGCTCCTCCGTTGGGTAGTAAATTGGACATTTTGCTTATTATTAAAGTTCAGAAAAAAAAATGCATGTGCCGTTATGACTCATATGAGATTTCCTTCTGAGCGTTTATATTAATAAAGGTTAAGTTGAAGTTTATTGTGATATGAAACAACCACGGCATTAATAAAATGAAAAAAATAAAATAAAGTTCAATGGAGTCTATTCCCTAAACTGAGGTACAGGATAAGTAGAGCGTAATGTATTGTATGCTTCTCTACGTATTGCGCACTAAGACTTTGTGCGCATTATTTTTCTTAGCGCAGTTTATTGAATATACTATTTTACACTTCAAACTAAACTGTTTTGGCGCCTCTCCACTTCCAGATGATTTAACCAGTTCACCCCCAAGGGTTTTTATCCTAACGGACCAGAGCAATTTTCAGTTGTCAGCGCTCCTCCCTTTTATTCCCTAATAACTTTATTACTACTTATCACAAGAAAATGATCTATACCTCGTTTTTTTCGCCACCAATTAGGCTTTCTGTGGATAGTACATTTTGCTAAGAATTTTTTTATTCTAAATGCATTTTAATGAGAAAAACAGAAAAAAAAATCATTATTTCTCAGTGTTCAGCCTTCATAGTTTTAAAATTAAACTTTCTCCTGTGGATAAAACAAACACGTTTTATTTGCCCAGTGGTCCCGATAATTAAACCGTTTAGATTATGTCCCTACCACAATGTATGGCGACAGTATATTATTTTGAAATATAAGTGGTTATTTTTCTGTTTGTTCTGGCCATAATTACAAGCCCCTATGTAATAAATTAAAATTAATTTTCCCCCATAAAATATAGAATAAAAAAAGCTGAGTCCCTAAGGCAACTATTTTTTTTTTTTTTTAAGCTGATTTTTTTTTTTTTACAAGTGTTTTTTTTGGGGGGGAGGGTTGGAAGTGTAATTTTATTAATGATGTGTATATACTTGAAAATGTATGTATTTTGTAAGTGTAATATACTTTTTGGCCACAAGATGGCGCTGGTGAACACTCATAGGACGTGTTCACTTTTTTTTTTTTTTTTTTTTTTACACACTTTATTAAACTGTTACATTTCCTGTTTATGTGAATGGACGTAGCCGCTGTTCGCGGTCACGTCCATTCACTCCAGGCACTGCGATTGGGTAGAGGACTGTTCAGTCCTCTTCCCCAATCGCCCAGCACGGGATCCCGACGGTAATGGCGGCGGTAGCGGCGGACACACGGCGGTAGCAGCGGCGGGAATGCGCGACGTATTAAAACGTCATGTTGCTGTTAATAGCGGTAAGCATGACGTTTTAATACGTTAGGATGGCGGTAAATGGTTAAAGAGGAACTCAAGCCTAAACAAACATACTGTCATTAAATTACATTAGTTATGTTAATTAAAATAGATAGGTAATATAATCTCTTACCCACACTGTTTTAAAAGAACAGGCAAATGTTTGATTACATGATGGCAGCCATCTTTTTGGTTGAAAGGAGGAGACAGGGAGCATGAGACACAGTTCCAACTGTCCTGTGTCCTGAGCACCTCTCCCAGTTGCTACACAACGTGAATCACAACATAGGAAATCCCATCATGCTCTGCACAGCATCAATGAAAAAAAGCCTGGGCTTTTTTTCTTTGATGGGTGGAGCTTAGGTAAAAATGCAGCTAAAAATGATGCTTTGGTAAGTAAAAAAAGTTCTGATGCTGTGAAACTGTTAAAGAAACACCAAGCCTTTTCAGTTCTACTGAGTAGATTTTTAGTCCGGAGGTTCACTTTAAATTGTATCTCTTGTTCTAGACATAAGATTATGCGAGTTTATGTCAACAGGAATATAGTCTGAAGAAGGCTTGGTAGCTAAAAGTTTATTCTTTTAAGTTAGCAAAAAACTTAGATTGGGGAAGAGGCAGTCTTCCAGCCCTCGTATTTCCCATTTTTCAATTACAATTTAAAGAAAAAGTTATTAACATTGATATCCCCTAGATGAGTTCAGAAAACTGTAATATGGGCATTCTACCTCAACAAAACTCATGAAGAACGTCTTTCAATTTATTTCCAATAAGATTTCTTAATGACCAAAAACAGTGTTTACAAAAAGGAGACACAAAGCAGTGGGGCAGGATGGTGGGGAAGACGTGATTGGTAATAGATTGCATTAGCGTATTGGGTAAATAATCACGGTGCCATTTCACGGGAGGCTGCTCATTATATCTGGTTTCCATTTGCACTTCCTCCCCGCTTCCCTGAGTATATATCACTTCCATCGACTCAGATTATCCACCTGTAATTAGGCAATTATAAAATCAATTGGAGCGGAGCCTTGGCGATGGCAACTCTCGCCATTAGAGAAAAATACGCCCTTGGAAAATGGTTGTTGGCTTTTGTCCGCTAGAGAAGGTGAACAGAGAAGGCCTGATGCATGGGATAGCTGGATAGTACAATGTAGTTTCTAACAAATTAGCCGTAGTCTTGCCTCAAAAACAATTGCAGGCTTCTGATTGGCTGCGACGAGCAGCAAAATGTTTTTATCACATATCTGACTCAAAATGTTGTAAACATTGAATCCATCCTATGTTTTCCATCTGTTCCCGCCATTATTATTATTATTTAGTATTTATATAGGGCCGACATTGTGTAGTGTATGTATCGTAGTTTAGGTCCAATTTTTAGGGGGAAGCCAATGAACTTGTCTCTATGTATTTTTGGGATGTGGGAGGAAACCGGAGTACCTGAAGGAAACCCACTCAGGGGAGAATAAACAAACTCCGTGCAGATAGTGTCCTGGTTGGCATTTGAACCAGGGACCCAACACTGTAAGGCGAGAGGGCTAACCACTATGCCTCCATGCTGGGTACAGGGACCTTTTTTTCTAAATACATTTTTTAATGATTTAAAAAAAAAACTTTTAGTGCAGATGATATTTTATGAAATTTTTTTTTCGTTTTTTAAATAAAAAGTAAATTACCTAATGTAGCAGTTTGCTTGCCTCTTTACTGTGGACTTGCATTTGCTATCTGCTATCTGCTCCTCCCCTCTGTCAGTCTGAACCCTGCCCCCTACAAGCATGGGGGAGTGGTTGATTGCCCTCTGCACTGTGTCTCTGCATGTGGACAGGCTGGGCAGTGGTGCCTGCTTCACTAAGGGCAGATGGAGGGGATGGGGGACTGGATAAGGAAGAGGGGTTGCTGCAAAAGGAAAAAGGCAACAAAAAAATACACATTTGGCTTGCCTATTAGAGAGAAGCTGCATGAATAAAAAGAAGTGCTTCATCCCCAATGGTTGCAAATCACACACATGTCAAAAACTGTCACCATTTCCATGAAAAAGCACAATT